>NW_026731944.1:0-297679 GCF_028476545.2 Physella acuta | reverse complement strand
TCCACGAGAGAAACAGATTATGATTTACATAAACAGTTTTCTAAAACTTAAATTAAGGGCTAAAATTCATTTTAAACATTCATTTTTTAAAATGCTAATATGTGACCTCACATTATCTGCCCCCCCCCCCCCACTCATCACAGATCGTCCCCCCTCCCCCTTCTCCCTCTAGGAGTTTGACGTCATTATATAGACTACTTTTATACTCTAACACAGGGGTCTCCAAACTTTTCAGTCCGAGGGCCGCATTAACTATCAAATTTTAGTTCGGGGGCAGTTTTCTTCCTGGCATGTCTTTGATTATTCTGGGCAAAGTTCCTCAGCCATCACCGACAAACTGTTTTTCCGTGGACAAAAAGATTTCCGCGGGCCGGATGAGAGGACATCGCGGGCCGCATCCGGCCCGCGGGCCGTAGTTTGGAGACCCCTGCAGTCTAACATTACCCCTGTAGATTAATTAATGCAGCTAATTAGTTTGTTTATTATTTTATTAAATTAAATAATTGTATATTTCATCGATTTCATCGAATAGTTGGTAATCGCCTCGTTGGTAATCGCCGAGTACACAATCGCCTGGGCAGTAATCGCCCAGTTAACCTGTACTCGAGATTTTCTTTATAGAGGCTGGGGACGAATGGGGACAATTACATTCGACACAAACCATCAGGGGACAAATGGGACAATAAGGTTAGATACTAACAGTCAGGGAACAATGACGTTAGACACTGACAGTAAGGGGACAATGACACTCACCACCAGGGGACCCATGGGGACAATGACGTTACTCCTGAACCGGTCTCGATCTCTGACCGTTGGGTACCCCGCAGAAATCGGGTAGTCCACTCGAAGGGGTCGAGGGTTACCGTCCAGCATAAATTCCACTCGTCATGGTTTCTGATTTCAGCAAACTTCCGTTTCTTATTTTTAACTAATTTAGACCTGCCAAGCCTCGCTCAACGTTTCTTTCGGCTAGAATTCTAAATGTAAGGGAGGCAATCAAGTTTATTAATCTGTAGATAACTCTAATTATTTAATGTCAAAGAACATTTTCAAATTTGTATTGCTTGCACTAAAATTAACAGTGGCTCGATTTAATTAATTGTATCATTCGATTCGCGGGGGGGGGGGGGGTATATGTGTATCCGGCCGCCGACCCTAGGGGACCCTAGGGGGCGCCAAAATTTGTTGAAAAAAAGCTCATTTTAGCTGCAGTTGTGCATTATAAATATAAAAAATATATGGGGGTGGGGGGGGGGGGGCGCCAAATTGAAAGTTTGTTCCGGGGGGGAAGGGGGGGGGCGCCAAATTGAAAGTCTGTCCCCGGGCGACGGGAAGGGTCGCTACGCCCTCTAGGTTAGCCTAACGTCTGTAAATTAAACGGCTAAAAGGCAGAGTTGGGCTAGGATGAATAGGTGATAGGGGAGACAGACTTGGAAGAAGACGCAATCTTAGTTCATTTATATAAAGTAGACTTCAAGTTTTGAGAATCCGTAGGTCTCCATGGGAGATTGAGAGATTATTTTATTTTATTTGAAAGGATGGTAATGGTTGGGATAATGATGCTACAGCCTAGCGCCACTTTTGTTTATAAAAATAATTCTATTTAAAACCCTCTAATTAGATATTTCATTCATAATCGTATTGATAAACCAATTACCTAACAGCAAGTTTAAAATCCTAGAATTTCCCGGACACACGTTCGATGTTTTGTATGTCTTTTTCTTGATGTTTTTCACAAGTTTATTTTTGTTTCAATCCTCTACTTCCCTGTATGAGGTCAAGTCGCTCGTGACGACATCAATGTTTATTTCTTTATTTATTTGAAAAGCAGGGTAAAACAAGACACGCAATCATTTTTACTGATGAGATAGCTGATTGTTGACGTGTCAGGTAACAGGGGACGGCCAAGTAGGGTTGACGGCTGTTTCAAATACGGCCTCTCTGTTGTCGCCACTCGGAAATAACAGTGAGTAGATTAGAAACATCTAGTCTAGGTCTAGATTCTAGAATCTAGATTTCTAGATCTAGAGATGGGTTTGTATTACTATCAGATGAAGATCCAGCTAGATCTAGGTTCGTATAAGATTGGTTTTTTTTTTTTGGGGGGGGGGGGGCTGTCAACATTTTCCCTTGGAGCTCTCTCCCCCCCCCCCCCCCCCTTCCGAAGAAATGCTTGGAAGAGAAACTCTGCTTTCGATCGAAACGCTACTCTTCCGATATGGGTTACCAAGTTGTCATCGCATTTTGTTTAATAAAAACCGCACGCAATGGACACCAGCGAGAAAAGTCTCAAAGGTATTTGAGAGGTGTATAAATTCATTTAAAATCATGCACAGCGTAGTTACAATTAATATGGTTATAAAATCCTGTCTGTCTGGTTTTTTTCGGACTTTACTAAAGATTGGATGTATTTGATGTTTATAATATTTTCGGTAACTAAATAAAATTAAAAAAAAGCAAAAACAATTTGGTTTTCACGTGTAATGGCGACATAAACAATGGCATCCTGCTATTGGATAGGCCGCCATTGATTTTTATTGTACACATTGTAAGCTAAAAATAGAAAGCTAGGTCATGGGGTTTTAAAATTTGCATTGTTATTTAAAAACTTGATCTGCAAAGTTTTGTAAACAAATAGTTATCGATCACTAAGTTACTGTACAGCCAATCAATATTTGTCTTACGAAAGTGAAACATCCGGTTATAACTTAGGCTTGATGAAAATAAATAGAAATGTAGCCTTAAACTCAACAAATTATTTTCAAGTTCTCTGGATTTGCAACTCTTATAGCATTTATTCTAAAAATATAAAAATTTCTAAATTAATTTTAGACTTAAGTTTTTTTTTTAATTTTTTTTTTTACAGTCTAAATCTAAAAAGGCACGTTTTTATTCCATGTCAACAACATTATGGAAGGAATCCGTCAACTCGCTCGCCTCCATTTTAAAATATGTAATGGAATCTTCTCGACTTTTTCTTCTGGGGTCCATTATTGGAGTTAGGATAACGTTTCCGTTATGTTACTGTAAAGTCAATGCCGCTGGGTTATAGACTGGTGGCCTATATGGTGCTTCCAGAGTTTTCTTCCAGACACCTTTTCGGGGTGGGGGGGGGGGGGGGGGAGAAAGGCCAAGCCCCCCCCCCCCCCCACACACGAAAGAAATGGAATTTATATAGAAAATATTAATTTTAACAGTGTTCGAGTTCAGATTTTTCCCCAATGCAAACATAACTGTATCTATTGCGATATAAGGTCTAGAGCACGGCTAACGGTCGCAGTTGCCGGTTGGGCCTAAGAATGCACCACACACAAAAATTATTTTTAAAAAATAAAGCCCAGCGCCAAAGATTATAATGACCTTAACACGGCCTAGGACTGTACTCATAACGTCTGGTTATTATCAAGGAGAGCAGAGTTTCTTCCAGGCATCTCTACGCCCCCCCCCCACCCCCCCCCCCCCCCCCCCCCCCACGAACGATATGAAATTTATATAATCTATATAGAAAATATATACTTTTAACAGTAAGATAGTCTACCGCCCCCCCCCCCCCCCCGAAAATTTCAAATCCCCCCCCCCCCTCCGGAGAAAAAAGTAGAAGAAACACTGAAGGAGAGTAGCAGCTTATGATATAAGAATAATTAAATACGTTCATTTCTGTTTTGTGGGTAAGTGTAACCAGTGGCGTAGCGAGGTCGGGTGTCACCCGGTGCGGCACTTAACGGTGTCCACCCCCCAGAGGCGTAGTGACAAACTTTCAAATTATCGATTTGCACCCCTTCCCCCCCTCAAACTTTCGATTTGCACCCCCCCCCCTCAAGTTTTTCTCTATATATTTTGCTATCTTTTGCCTTGGTGTCACCCCCCCCCCCTAAATGGTGTCACCCGGTGCAAGTCCGCACCCCCCACCCCCCCCCCCCCCTCGCTACGGCCTCTGAGTGTAACAATCCGGCCATTTAGATTTCGGAAATGTATACAGGCCCTATGCCATTTCATTTTGAATAATTTCACCAAGAACTACAACAAATGACTGCAGAGAAAATTATCATTTACATAGCTTTAATGTGTCTGTTGTGGGTTTTTTTTTAATTACTTCTGACGCTGTTTATTTATGTTTTTAGTAAAAATACATTGGTGATCTCAATTACCATGAATAAAGGGAAACTACTGTAAAAACACATCCCGGCTTGCGCATCTACTGGTTATCCGCTTGTATAGGGATTTCATAAAATGTCCAGTGTATGTTATTGGAGTATTTTTTTTCATCCTTACCAAATTTGTCTGCCTTGGAACGGAGATTTTTCTCTAGATACTAAGCTTGTATCCTGGTGTCACTAAGCTGAACTAAGCTCGTACCCAAAGACACTTAATTCGTACCACTGGACACTAAGTTCGTATCCAGTGACACTAAGTTCTTATCCCAGGATGCAAAGTTCGTATCCCGGGACACTATGTTCGTTTTCAGTTACTCTAAATTCGTACTATCGGGACACTACGATCGAACAATAGGGCACTAAGTTCGTATCCCGGAGCACTAACGTTTGAACCTAGTTACTTAGTTCATACCACGGGAGACTACATTCGCACCAAAGTGCACGGTGTTCGTATCTCGAGACACTAAGTTCGTACCCAGGGACACTAAGTTCTTATCCCAGGATGCAAAGTTCGTATCCCGGGACACTGTGTTCGTTTTCAGTTACTCTAAATTCGTACTACGGGACACTACGATCAAACAATAGGGCACTAAGTTCGTATCCCGAGACACAAATTTTGTACCCCGGGACACATTCACTAAGCTTATTTCCTGACAAGCCACCCATGTTGTCTTATGAACGCCTAATTGCAACCTCTAATTACCCTCTAATTGGCCTAGCAGATGGACCACAAAATGGCGGCGGGGGTGTGCATCAACGAGGGAGTACTGTTGGAACTGAGGAAGCGAAAACGGACCCGAAACCTGAAGAAATTCGAATTGTAAGTAGGGGTGGGGGGGGGGTGGAGGTGGAGGTACATAAACATAAGGGGTGGTACATAAGCTTAGGGCTGGTACATAAGCATAAGGGGTGGACGTGCTCCCGGGGACGGGGGGGGGGGAGTTAAGTTTGGGTAGGGGTGTTGGGCAGGGGCGTAGCGAGGGGGGGGGGGGGGTGCGGGGGGACATATGTCCCCGGGCGCCGACCTTAGGGGGCGCCAAAATGGGTTTGAAAAACAATTTGAAAGTTTGAGGGGGGTGTGCAAATCAAAAGTTCGAGGGAGGGGGGGTGCAAATTGAAAGTTTGAGGGGGTGGGGGTGCAAATCGAAAGTTCGAGTGGTGGGGTGCAAATCGAAAGTTTGTCCCCGGGCGCCGGGAAGGGTCGCTACGCCTCTGGTGTTAGGCAGCTTTGCTGGTGTCCCCGGGGAGATTATTTTGCTCGCATTCGACCTGCGTTTTTTGTTACACATGGACCACATTAGTGCAATATTACGTTCAACAGATCTCTTCATTATGACCTCCCTGTTTCAGAACAAGTTCCCGCCCAGCGCCCGGCCCGAGCGAGTGGGCTGGAACCCGGTCTACTGGAGCGAGTACCCCAAGGAGCCCATGTGGACAGTGCCAATGCCCAAGATGTCCGCGACCATCTCCTCTGGGAGGTATGATTTTTCTTTTTATTCTTATTTTTTAACAAGTGGGGGGGGGGGGGGATGTCTTCCACAGGCATCTATTTGAAAACTTTTAAGACCTTCTCATCAATTTAATACCCACCATGCCACCTCCCGCCCACCGAGTACATGACCATCCTCTCTAACCCACAGACTCAATGACTTGACCATCCTCTCTAACCCACAGACTCAATGACTTGACCATCCTCTCTAACCCACAGACTCAATGACTTGACCATCCTCTCTAACCCACAGACTTAATGACTTGACCATCCTACCCTCTCTAACCCACAAACTCAATAACTTGACCATCCTCTCTAACCCACAGACTCAATGACTTGACCATCCTACCATGCCACGCCCCGCCCACCGAGTACATGACCACCCTCTCTAACCCACAGACTCAATGACTTGACCATCCTACCCTCTCTAACCCACAAACTCAATAACTTGACCATCCTCTCTAACCCACAGACTCAATGACTTGACCATCCTACCATGCCACGCCCCGCCCACCGAGTACATGACCACCCTCTCTAACCCACAGACTCAATGACTTGACCATCCTACCCTCTCTAACCCACAAACTCAATAACTTGACCATCCTCTCTAACCCACAGACTCAATGACTTGACCATCCTACCATGCCACGCCCCGCCCACCGAGTACATGACCACCCTCTCTAACCCACAGACTCAATGACTTGACCATCCTACCATGCCACATCCCGCCCACCGAGTACATGACCACCCTCTCTAACCCACAGACTCAATGACATGACCACCCTCTCTAACCCACAAACTCAATAACTTGACCATCCTCTCTAACCCACAGACTCAATGACTTGACCATCCTACCATGCCACGCCCCGCCCACCGAGTACATGACCACCCTCTCTAACCCACAGACTCAATGACTTGACCATCCTACCATGCCACGCCCCGCCCACCGAGTACATGACCTTCCTCTCTAACCCACAGACTCAATGACTTGACCATCCTACCATGCCACGCCCCGCCCACCGAGTACATGACCATCCTCTCTAACCCACAGACTCAATGACTTGACCATCCTACCGTGCCACGCCCCGCCCACCGAGTACATGACCATCCTCTCTAACCCACAGACTCAATGACTTGACCATCCTACCATGCCACGCCCCGCCCACCGAGTACATGACCATCCTCTCTACCCCACAGACTCAATGACTTGACCATCCTACCATGCCACGTCCCGCCCACCGAGTACATGACCACCCTCTCTAACCCACAGACTCAATGACTTGACCATCCTACCATGCCATGTCCCGCCCACCGAGTACATGACCATCCTCTCTAACCCACAGACTCAATGACTTGACCATCCTACCATGCCATGTCCCGCCCACCGAGTACATGACCATCCTCTCTAACCCACAGACTCAATGACTTGACCATCCTACCATGCCATGTCCCGCCCACCGAGTACATAACCATCCTCTCTAACCCACAGACTCAATGACTTGACCATCCTACCATGCCACGTCCCGCCCACCGAGTACATGACCACCCTCTCTAACCCACAGACTCAATGACTTGACCATCCTACCATGCCATGTCCCGCCCACCGAGTACATAACCATCCTCTCTAACCCACAGACTCAATGACTTGACCATCCTACCATGCCACGTCCCGCCCACCGAGTACATGACCATCCTCTCTAACCCACAGACTCAATGACTTGACCATCCTCTCTAACCCACAGACTTAATGACTTGACCATCCTACCATGCCACGCCCCGCCCACCGAGTACATGACCACCCTCTCTAACCCACAGACTCAATGACTTGACCATCCTACCATGCCACGCCCCGCCCACCGAGTACATGACCACCCTCTCTAACCCACAGACTCAATGACTTGACCATCCTACCATGCCACGCCCCGCCCACCGAGTACATGACCACCCTCTCTAACCCACAGACTCAATGACTTGACCATCCTACCATGCCACGCCCCGCCCACCGAGTACATGACCACCCTCTCTAACCCACAGACTCAATGACTTGACCATCCTACCATGCCACGCCCCGCCCACCGAGTACATGACCATCCTCTCTAACCCACAGACTCAATGACTTGACCATCCTACCATGCCACGCCCCGCCCACCGAGTACATGACCACCCTCTCTAACCCACAGACTTAATGACTTGACCATCCTACTATGCCACGTCCCGCCCACCGAGTACATGACCATCCTCTCTAACCCACAGACTCAATGACTTGACCATCCTACCGTGCCACGCCCCGCCCACCGAGTACATGACCACCCTCTCTAACCCACAGACTTAATGACTTGACCATCCTACTATGCCACGTCCCGCCCACCGAGTACATGACCACCCTCTCTAACCCACAGACTCAATGACTTGACCATCCTCTCTAACCCACAGACTCAATGACTTGACCATCCTACCATGCCACGCCCCGCCCACCGAGTACATGACCACCCTCTCTAACCCACAGACTCAATGACTTGACCATCCTACCATGCCACGCCCCGCCCACCGAGTACATGACCACCCTCTCTAACCCACAGACTCAATGACTTGACCATCCTACCATGCCACGTCCCGCCCACCGAGTACATGACCATCCTCTCTAACCCACAGACTCAATGACTTGACCATCCTACCATGCCACGTCCCGCCCACCGAGTACATGACCACCCTCTCTAACCCACAGACTCAATGACTTGACCATCCTACCATGCCACGTCCCGCCCACCGAGTACATGACCATCCACTCTAACCCACAGACTCAATGACTTGACCATCCTACCATGCCACGCCCCGCCCACCGAGTACATGACCACCCTCTCTAACCCACAGACTCAATGACTTGACCATCCTACCATGCCACGCCCCGCCCACCGAGTACATGACCACCCTCTCTAACCCACAGACTCAATGACTTGACCATCCTACCATGCCACGCCCCGCCCACCGAGTACATGACCATCCTCTCTAACCCACAGACTCAATGACTTGACCATCCTACCATGCCACGTCCCGCCCACCGAGTACATGACCATCCTCTCTAACCCACAGACTCAATGACTTGACCATCCTACCATGCCACGTCCCGCCCACCGAGTACATGACCATCCTCTCTAACCCACAGACTCAATGACATGACCATCCTCTCTAACCCACAGACTCAATGACTTGACCATCCTACCATGCCACGTCCCGCCCACCGAGTACATGACCATCCTCTCTAACCCACAGACTCAATGACTTGACCATCCTACCATGCCACGTCCCGCCCACCGAGTACATGACCATCCTCTCTAACCCACAGACTCAATGACTTGACCATCCTACCATGCCACGCCCCGCCCACCGAGTACATGACCATCCTCTCTAACCCACAGACTCAATGACTTGACCCTCCTCTCTAACCCACAGACTCAATGACTTGACCATCCTACCATGCCACGTCCCGCCCACCGAGTACATGACCATCCTCTCTAACCCACAGACTCAATGACTTGACCATCCTACCATGCCACGTCCCGCCCACCGAGTACATGACCATCGCCAGCTGTCCGACATGGGTGCCAGAGATCCCCCACAGGATACCTGCATGGAACCCGTACGTCAGCGAGACCAACACCTGCTTCAGGGACCTTCAGGGTCCGTTAAACCATTAGATAACAGTACCAGATATCAACATCTGCAGGGTCCGTTAAACCATTAGATAACAGTACCAGATATCAACATCTGCAGGGTCCGTTAAACCATTAGATAACAGTACCAGATATCAACATCTGCAGGATCCGCTAAACCATTAGATAACTACCAGATATGAACATATGCAAGGTCCGTTAAACCGTTAGATACAGCACCAGATATACCATCTGCAGGGTCCGTTAAACCATTAGATAACTGCCAGATATAAACATATGCAAGGTCCGTTAAACCGTTAGATACAGCACCAGATATACCATCTGCAGGGTCCGTTAAACCATTAGATAACTGCCAGATATGAACATATGCAAGGTCCGTTAAACCGTTAGATACAGCACCAGATATACCATCTGCAGGGTCCGTTAAACCATTAGATAACTGCCAGATATGAACATATGCAAGGTCCGTTAAACCGTTAGATACAGCACCAGATATACCATCTGCAGGGTCCGTTAAACCATTAGATAACTGCCAGATATAAACATATGCAAGGTCCGTTAAACCGTTAGATACAGCACCAGATATACCATCTGCAGGGTCCGTTAAACCATTAGATAACTGCCAGATATGAACATATGCAAGGTCCGTTAAACCGTTAGATACAGCACCAGATATACCATCTGCAGGGTCCGTTAAACCGTCATATAACTTACAGATAACTCCGTCAGCTAAGTCTGGATGCACTATCCAGTATCTCCGCCTGTTAGGTCAGTTAAACCGTAGGCTACAGTGCCAGATAAGAACATCTGCAAGGTCTGTTAAACCGTAAGATAACAGTACCAGAGACAATGATACAGTCATTACCAGATACATCTGCAGTCCATGCAAACAGTGAAGTAAGAGCCCCTGTCACCCGCCATGAACAGACTTTAAAACATCTTACGACACTATCTAACATGCATTCATTAGCTTAGTTGTGACGCTAGTAATACTAGTATGGGAAAATAAAGATTGCTCGATTATGAACTTTTTTTTTAAATTATCGTTAACTTTTGATTGGCTGGTGATGATTTTTTTTTTTTACTATTAATTCCAACTTAAAATGTTCACTTAAATAAAAGTTTCAGCTCTTCACAGGAAAATGTGAACAACAGAAGCTAAGATGAACAGATATGTGGGAATATTTGTACAAATGCAGTTTTTTTTTCTTGTCCAATAATTTGGGTAAAATATGCTATACTGCAATATTCATGAATTAGTGTCAAAAGTTTATGATGAAAGGAGGATGATGGGAGTGTATTGCCTCACTCATTCCTAGTAGCGTTGTTTAATTTGCCCATTGTATGTCTTGAGTGTACTGTTAGCTAAAAGTATGTGACACAGAAGATGTTATTTATCAATATAGAAAATTATGTACCCAAACTGTGAAATTTATTTGAAATAGCCTTCTTCAGTTTCTGGGTAAATATGGTATAACTTCTTTACACCACATAAAATTGAGATTTGGTTAAACACTGCATGTAGGAAATTTGTAACAAATATAAATACCAGATCTGATGGTGATTTTTATATAGCTTAAAATTTAGATTCGCCAGTTTGGAGAGACTCAAATTCTTTAGCCGTCTTTAATTTAATTGCCTAGGAGCCATTCGCCCCACAATTTAATTCATTTTTTTTAAATAATGCAAATTATTTATTAGTTTAACAATTTTCAAGTACAATCTAATGAATGTTTATACAAAACTATAATTCCTGTTATGTGCACTTTTAGATAGTAACAAGAAATGTGTACTAAACTAATATTTTTAAATACACCAGGTTAATACATTTTTGGCAATCAGTAAAGTCTGCATTTAGATGTCTGATCTAGTCCTTACATTTACGTGATGATCTTGAATCACCAACAATTGTGTTTCTTAGAAATCCTTATGTTGTAAACAGTGAAAAGGTGTATATTAAAATAAGACAAAACACAATAAAAAGTTAATAAATCTTTTTTTTTGTTTGTAAAATTTACAACTTTGCAATTGCCATGTGTTGCATTGAACTATAGTTAGAAGCCACATAGCCCTACTAAGAATAAACATGACCTATAAAATATCATAGTGGAAGGCAATATTTGTTATGATGGCCCAAACTTGTATCAAACTATAAATAGATTCATTTAGACCAACATGCTCTAGTTTCCCTGAGATAATGATGGCACACTACAGACATGTATGTACAACTTGGCTAGTAGAACATTTGTACACTGGTTATTTCCCTTTAGCCTTCAAATATACAAATAGGACACTTTCAACCCACCATTCATCTAAACAATATTTGTTTCATGTGAGCACACATACACATAACAACAGTCAGTCAAACATTCAAACACAACCTAAAGTCAGATATCTATTCGCTCCACTTTGACAACTATCTTCCCTTGCCACATAGGAACTATTGTATTTTCGTCTGATATCTCTTCAAAAACAGCACCTTCTCCAAATTCATCGCTTTGTCTTTTGAAATAATATCTGAAAATATACAAAGTAATAATTACATTGAGATTTAAGGGGAAAAGGTGTGCAAGAAAAAACATGTTATTGCAAATACGTACATAATTTAAAAAAAAATAAAAGCACTTTTTATACGCTGTGAATATTCTGAACTTTTGATTGTTTTAAAAGTTTTTTAAATTTTTTTTTACAACATAGCTTGAACTGTTAGTGCTTGGTAGCATTAGAGGGGTATATTTTTATGGATTTTTCTGTTTAGTACATTTTTTAAAATAGTTTTTGTAGGTACCACATGTAACTTAAATGTAATTTTATTTTTAAAAATTTAGACAAATCCAGCATACAGATAATATTAATTATAAATACAATAATGTCTTTTACTGTAAAAATAGTAAAAGAATTAATGTAATCTTTTG
The DNA here is from genome assembly GCF_028476545.2 of Physella acuta. NCBI lineage: Eukaryota > Metazoa > Mollusca > Gastropoda > Physidae > Physella > Physella acuta. The sequence goes on along the minus strand of NW_026731944.1, from coordinate 285,450 downwards.
ATGGAATATCAATGAATGAGATAAAGGTTGCAAAAAAAAAAAAAAAAAAAACAGCAGTAAATAGAAATATCTACTCACTTAAAAACACCACGTTTGGTAACTAATGTTTTGATCTGTGCTAGAGTAATGACCCGCCCGGGTAATTGATGTCTGTAAGGGATGGGCTCTTGGCCCATATAAATGCCAATAATAGTTTCTGTAGGCTGTACACTTGGAGGGACACTTGTAGCTTGACGCTGCCGTGAGCTGTATAAATAATAATACATAGTCACAATTGTTTCAGGACTTGATTTAACAAAGTAAATTTTAAATACTAATGTACTACTACAAAAGAATTTGATAAACCAAAATAAAAATTGTAAATACTGACTTGGATTTGACAGGAGAAAGACACATTGTCCTTGACTGTGATTGTGTCTCTAATCTTCGTTTGGCCTCTTCTAATTGCGTTGTTGGATTTGGAGGTGTAAGTAAAGGCATACAAGAATCCTGTGCAAAAGGTTGATTAGGTAGTATTGGTGTTGCACCATTCCATGTAGACAGTACACCTCTTTCAACAGATGTTGATCTTTGGCCTGACTTTGACTTGGAACTGTTACACAAAAATTATTTTTATCTAATTAGCAACATATCTTCAAATAAATCAACTAGTTAGAGACATAAAACTTTTTACTACTTAATCTTTACAAATGACACCAAAAATCATACAGATACAAAATGTAAAAGAAAGAGGTAATAATTTTCAGTCTGAATAAATTTCATACAAAAATAAAAAATCAATCATTTTTTTTCTTTGTTAAATATGGAAACTGATTGAATGACAACCTAGAATCTCAATTTATAGCTGCCTGTTTAAATATATCAAGCCATTAGATTCAAAGCAAGTGTCCTTTAAACGGAGGATTATGAACATTTAAGTAGTATAACTACATATGAAAGCTGAAAATGAATACTCTTGGCAGAAAAGGTAAGGTTTTCAAGTTAAGTGTCTAAAATCCGTACATTAAGTGATGGTTTTGAATAGAAGAATATGGTAAAGAAAAATGTCTGACCTTTGTCGAGTAGGCTGTGTTGCAGATTGATTAAGTCTATGAGACCTCTTGTGGGTGGATGAAGTTTTGTCAACATCAGGCAGAATATTGGACACATCTTGGACTGTCTCACTGTCTAGCATCCATTTCATAACCCTAAATGGTCAAGTAAAAAAATAATCAATGCCTCAACTGCTTATATTTCAATACTTCAAGGGTATATAATTTCAGAAAGATAAAATCATTAAAAAACATGCATAAAAAATCTCCAAAGTATCCACAAAAACTAAGATATTTTTCCTCATAAAATCAATACAATTACTTCTCTATTTAAAAAAAAAAAAAACTATTTTTGGACACCTCATAGTAATTTTTCCAAAAAGTAAAACAAGAGTACTTAAAAACCCAATAGAAAGCACCAACTTTTATACAAGAAAGTTCCCCTATTTGCATAAAAAGGAAACTACATCTAATTCCTTCAGAAAATTTTGACTCAAGATCTAGTAAACTTCCTGAACTTAGTCAAGCTTCTAAAGGAGTTTGATTAGTTGAAGTGGTGGTTGGTCATACAATGAATCACCAATTAGCTAACAATCTAAAACCATACTTGAGAAATCCAACATGTAAACAGATAACCATTTGGAATTTTTCCCAAAAATAATCCATGAACAAATAAAAAACTAAAAAGCAATAAAACAATGGCTGAAACGCTCACATAATTCCTTGCTATTTCTTATACTGAAATTTAAAAGTTATTTTTAAAAAGTCATTATTGAGAACAAAACAAAAGCACTGTTATATAGGTTTGGCATTTTGTTGAATACCACCTTTTTAGGAATTGACTAAATTTGCATTTAACAATATTCTATCCACTTTCTCAAGAGTTATATCTGTATAACTGAACTACTCAACAGCTTATTAGCACCTAAAGTTATAAAGTATAGGAATATTAGGAACTAACTATTTTTAAGGGAGATAAAATAAAATTTGTTACAGTTATTAATGCATTTGCAAAAATAAAAAGTTTTTCACAGAAAATAATAAAAATAATAATTGCTTTAATTAAATTACATTTACACTAGAATGTTCAATATTAGAAGCCAACTAATATAATAGAGGGAAATCTCTAATTCATATAAGAATTTTTTAAAAATATAAATACTGTAAGAAAAAAACTAACAGTTGTAGAATAAATAGTGCTTGTTCTCATTAATGATCTGCAAATTAGGACAATTTTTTCATTTAGTCAAAAGGTTAATGGCCTACACCGCCTTAGATCTAGAACTGATTCACTTAAATATTGGCAAATTGAAACATGAATTTGTAAATCTATGGTGTTATTATAAAAGTTACTATCACTTCTTAGCATTCTCATTGAAAGAAATTAAGTTGTATTCAAATAACCTATACTATATGATAAGAGTGTTAAAAATAAGGAAATTAAAATGGACATACTTTTCACTTGTAGGGTTATTCCAATTGGATGCAAGCTTGACAGACTCCATGCCACTGATACCACTGTCAATATTACTACTTGTCTCACAGGTCTTGCGTAAAACATTACTTTTTCTAACACTAGTCCTTCCTCTGCCTGCATTATCAGGATAATCAGAGGTATTGGATGGATTATCTGCCCTCCATGTGGTCTGAGCCTCCACTTCTACCAAGTTCTTTTTGTTAGAGGACTCCCTAGCTGAATGATGGTGGTGGTGATGGTGATGTATATGACGATGAGTCTCTGTGCCGACGATAAGATTACAGTTTTCTATGCCACTATCATATGATACAGACGAGAAATCCCGTTTTTTATGATATGCCCGAGATGCGTAGGCATTTGGTGTAGACACTGATGCAGACAGTCCAATTTTCTTCCTTTGGTGTCTGTCAGGAGATTTACTGTGTGGAGGAGACCCGGTTGGTGAATAGGATGGTGTGTGATGTGAGGAAGATGCCCATATGCGCGAACAATGTTGATCTAGTATACTTTCTGCAGATTCCTCATCCATGGGGGGTATCAATGCAGAGGTGGGAGCTTTAGTTGATGGTATTAATGAAGTACACAAAGGCTTCGCAAAACATGCAATGATCTTGGTTTCTACATCAGATTTATCCACCTGTTTTTTTTAAATTGATGATAAAAAAAATACAGTGTCAAAACAGTATTAAATATTTTATGTGAAAGTTGTTTAGACTATAAATTATTAACATCTTGTCATTTTAAAAGCCGGTTGCTCTCACAAAGTAGAAAATTTTAAAGTCTTGATCTACCATTTTGTTAGCAAACAGTTTACATTTTTAGAAAATAATTAAAATGTATTCAAATCTATATACATATTAAAGAAGCCTCACCTCATTAATGTTAATGCTTCTCAGTTTTTCTTCCATTTTAGCTGAGGACTCTCTTTCTTCAAGGACTTTAGACAATTTATCAATCAGTAACTGAGCAAATCGTAACGGCTCAGTTTCAGCAATGTTTCTATCCTTTGGGGCATGCTCAGTTCGCTAAAATTTATAATAAATAAAATGAGAGGGTTGTCAAAATACTTTATTGGGTAAAGTTAATTTTTCAGTGGACAAATAGCCACAGCTGGAATATTTTTTAAAGTAAAGATGTTATATTTATAATAAACATGGTTACAAATGTAAATGTTCAAGTTAAATTGGTAGCAATTAATAAAGCCACATCCTTTTTATTCCTTTATTTCATTAGTACAATGACCACATACTAAAAATATTTATTTTATAATAATCTATTACTAAGAATGTATGAATTACTTACAGGTATAATTTGTGAATGTAATCCTGTTCTTGGTTCTCTGTTTTGTTGAGCTAAACTTTTCATCATAGCTCTTCTGTGTTTTTTACGAAAATGTTGAGGATACCCATCTCTGTAAATTATAGAAATACATCATAATGATAATGTATGTAATAACCTAATTAGAAAACCTGCAGTAAATTGCATTACACATTCTGTAACATTATACAACTTAAGTAAATTTTTTGCCAATTTTTACTTTAAATATAAGACATGTAGATTAGTCTACTAAGACATGGGCATTAGAGTTCAGTTACGGAAAATGTCTGTACATTGTATTAATTGCACAACTCATTGATAAGAAGTGGCTTGTGTTTTTTTCTCTAAAGACTCTTTTGTAATACTTATCAGAAAAAATTCATCAATATCTGTTGGATGTTGGACTTACAAGCTGCTGTCTGTTACTGAGATAGTGTCATCTGTAAGTGCATCACTTGATAAACTCTGTAGTTCACTGTCTTGGGCAGAGACTGGTGCATAAGACACATGAGCAGGGTATGATGATGGTGTTTTGTACAATGGTGACCTGTCAGTAAACACATTCACTAATTTTAAATATGCAATTCAAATTTGAATAGGAACACAAACATAATTTTGTATAAGATTATAATCGGATGAAGTGAACCTAGCAAAGTTAAAACTATTCAAATGTTTTCACAGAAACCCTTTTTTTTAAACCTTAAGACATTTTGTACTAATTTCATACAAATGTTAGGCAAATCTTTAGAAATTTAAAACTAATGCAATTATTTGTTTTTAGTATATTGAACCCTAGCGTTATAATAATTAGTTTTTAAACAGCTATGTTAACAAAAATAGCATTAAGAACTCACCCTGTTAGAGTTTCTGTTCTACGCACTGATAAATCTGATCTTTTTGTTAATGATGGAGCCTTGATCACAGGTAACGGCATGGATGTATTCAAATCTTTGCTTTCTAATTCCTTATCTTCATGTACAACAGGTAAAAGTCCAGATTGAGAAACTGGCCGAGCACTATTAGAACCACTAGACCTACTTGATTTTGGACTTTCTACATAATTTTGAACATATTGCACATAATAATCTGATCTTAAAAATGCAGGGTATGTAACACTGCGCATATAATTTTCCACCTCCTCCTGGGCTGTATCGAAAATACATTTGTCCAGTGTACTTTTACTCGAAACTTTTTCAGCTATTTCCCTCTTAACTTCCTTTGATATGCATTTTACCTTTTCACTGCGAACATAACGTTTATAAATGGCCTTCTGGATATTTGTAATTGTACAATCCAAAGAATCAACACCTATCTTTCTCTTTAATCCTTGACATGCAAACCAGAATTGCAGTTCTTCAGAACCTCCTTCTAGTTCCTGATCCATGAAAAATTTAAAAAGCTCCACACCTTCCGAATCCTCTAAAAGAAAACTTAAATTTTCAGCCCATTTTAGATGAGGAGGTGTTCCATTTTCAGAGTAAGGAGGTGAGTTGGCAACACTACCTTCAGGTTCAAAACCCAGCGGTGCTGCCATCTCGCTGTCCTCACAGAGACTAGTGTGGATCATGGTATCAGATATTTTAAGCCCTTCCAAGTTGGACTTTCGAGGTGTGGTGGCGGGTGAGTGTGTGGAGGCCACACTTTTGGAGGACGATTTGCTGGATACATGGCTCTTATGAGAGCTGCTGCTTTTGGTTGAATTGCCTCCATTAGACTGAAGCTCATTCTCCTCCCCATATGTAGGTGGTCGAGTTGCAGTTTCAGTAAAATTACTGCCACCAGATTCATTTAAGAAGTCAACAACTTTGGTGGTCATGACAACCAGGGTAATTCCATGAGGTCTAAATAAACCTCAAATGAGAAAAACTGTTATTTCTTCAACATTACCTGTAACAAACAAAAAAGGTAAGTTTATTAATTTGAAAATCTAAATAAAAATGATTATAGTTCTAGATTTATTACAATGAATTTCCTTTAATCCTAGTTAGAAAATATCAGACTTATATTTATAGAGAAAAGCCATTAGTCTAATGAAAAAAGGCTTTATAGAAAAAATTTAATACACAAGAAATTATTGCTCAGATCCTAGCACTTTGATGGGCACTAATGTTTAATGAGGTAATAATACACAGCTAAACTAAACTTTTACTAAAACCAGCTAAAACATTAATTTTAAAGGTTTCTTCCTTAAAAAAATGATCTGAGAACTTTGAACTAAACAGCCACTAAACAAATGTGATATTAAGATGTTAAATGAGCCGAGAATATTCATCCTTTTTAATACATGACAGGTTTTTATTGTGATAATATTTATTTTAATATCACATGTGTTTTTAAAAAAACATTATATGTAGATGTTGGTATAAGTATTCTAATATTTCCATTTTGTTCAGCTATACTATTAAGAGTTTATTTCTATTTCCAAAGAAGAAAGCAGTTCTGTGTGCAGTTCTTTCATCTTTTTTTTTCATTTACACAAGAAATGTTTTTCAAATGAAACAGGCTTAGAGCTGTTGAGAACATCAAAAGAACCATACCCCTCCCTCCCAATCCCCCAAGCCTTTAGCTGTCTACCTGGTAAAATACTTAACATCAAGCTTGCTGGTATCACAAGCAGATTACTAGAGCAATCAAAGCGTACACTATTTCTTTGACCAATACAAACAGCTTTAACATAGTTATGCTTTACTTCTACATTTTTATGTACAATCGAAGTTTTTTGACTTTTTAAAACCCTTTTAAAAACATTCAAAGCATATTTCTTTTATTTTAATTTTATGTTACAAGTATACTTTAACATGTTAAAATTTTTTTAAATTATTCATTTTATTAGTGAATCAAAGCAAGTTGTTTTTTAAAAGTAGACGTAGACTTCTGCATCTGCTTGAACTGGCATTATTATTATTTATGTACAGTTCAGTGATGGGTAAATAATAACATAGAATAGGTTTGCAAACACTTGGGTAACAGCTTTGAGAAGCATTGAGAACGGGTTGTTTCCCCCTTGTTAATAAAAGAAAAGACTGGTGGTCAATAAAAAGACTTCCTCAGCAGGAGTTTAAGTGTATAAGAGAAGTTCAATTATGATAAAAATTGTTGTATTTAAATGGATTGGTAAAAACTAAAATTATAAAGGAATATATTCCCACAAAATAATTATTTTGTCAAATACTTCTGTATACCTTTAAAATGAGTGTATATCTAGAAATCAAAATTGTGTAATATTAATTAGAATCATTTACGTTTTCAGCACTAACACTGTATTTTTTGTTTCTTTTGGTGCATGCTCTTTTAAAAGTTGAGTTTTGACATTTTGTGACAAGTTTTCAAAAAGGTTAGGGATGAGTTGTGTTTAATAAACTGCCCCCAAGATGTTGAAAGTATTCATTTGACATGTATTACAAAAAAAAAAAGTGCCCACAACATTAATTAGTCTGCAATTTTTATGGATCTGAATGTTAGAATGGAGTTAGTACTAGAAAAAAGCTTAAAATATGGACAATTCAATGCTGAAACAATAAATTATTGAACCATAACAGAATTATTAAGAACAATGAAAGATTCCTTTTTAAAACTTTTGGTATTATTATATTGATAGAAGCCAAAGAGTGACATGATCTAGTTAAGTATTTTTAGCACACTAACAAAACAATCCCAAGAAAACTGGGTACCAGGACCGTAAATTGAGGATACAATGTCAGACAATAAACTTCAGCAAATTGGCAAGTAGGTTGTTAGTAGATTATCACAAGTATTGTATCTAGATTTTTATAGTTAGGAAATAGGGTTAGAAATATGATAGGACTAGGGTATGGGGTAGGGTTATCATTGAATTGACATTAGCAAGTAATATTTAGAATCTAGATTAGTAGGCCTATTTAAAATTTAATTAGATCTAACTACCAGTAGCATTACACTACACTAGATCTAAAACCCAAGTCCTAAACCTAAAAACTAACAGTAATACTCCATTTTAAAAAAAATCCTAGATTCTAGATCTATTACTGTGCCATTCATTATGATTATCTGGTAGATCTAGAATTCTTGAATCTATAAGAAATCTAACACTTTAAACTTTAAGTAAATTTCTACTTTACTTTAAGATCATAAATTAAAATATTTTTTTTTTGAAAATTAAATTTTAATATAGAATCTATAAAATGATAAAATTCATATTCTTATGGACGGCAGACTCCCGACTCCAAGACAAAAGTTTTTGAACATTAAATGTTTTGATGTCTAACATAGATTTAGAATCTAGAACTAGATCTAGTAGTTCTAGATCTAGAATCTAGATCTAGATTGTAGATCTAATCTAGATCTAGATTCTAGTAAAACAAGACGTAAAGACCGTAAAAAACTCGCGTAAAGAAGACAGCATCGGCTAACAAGTAAGCAATGATCTATTTTAACCTTATACTAGATCTAGATCTACAATCTAGATCTAGCATTGTTTGGAAATAGATCTAGATCTAGACTGTAAATAAAAGTGAAAACTTACAAATGCTGTAGAAGAATAAACAATTTTTCTCCATTTGAAGAGCAGACCGGTTATTCCATGCTAAAGAAACAAGCCGCCATGAACGCCATTCTGGTTCACCGATCGGACACATAGGGGGCGCTACTATAACTTTAAAAAAAAATACCTTTATTTTTTTTCCTTTATCTTTTCCCTCGACCTCCATCCATCCCTACTCTCAGGCCAAACAATTTTAATATTCTAAGCTAGGCTAGCATGCTCGGGAGGGGGGAAAGCTTTCTTTTGCCAGTCATAGCAACAAAAAGAGCAACTTGATCCGATGTTTCGTTATTCATATAACTTTTTTTTTATTCACACATGAACATTGTTATAAATTGTGAATGAATTGAAAGCTAAGAAGATAAAAACACTTTTTCTTTTGGGGTGAAACTAGAAGTAGCTCACATTATGGATCTCAAGAATCTAGATCTAGAGCTAATAATGATAGGCGATGTTTAATTACGTGGGTATTACAATTCACATTGAAGTAAACCTATAAATGACCAAGCACCAGTTTTATGTCTTAAGACATGGGGAAAACAAATACACAAGCCTGTCCATAATTATTATAATTATATGCAGAATCTATTTTTTATCGCGTACATCGATCAAAAGTAGAGCTAGTATTCGGGGTTATAAGTAAAACGATAGACTAGATCTACATTTATTTTATTTGGACGTTATAGGCCTAAATAATGCGAAACGAGTGTTCTTTAGGCAAAGCTTAAGATCAAAGAATTATGCAATTTATATTTGAGAAACCAAGACATAACAGCGAAGATGAATCACAGTATTTTCTCTGTGTGTATTTTTTTTAAAGTTGTAAAAATAATTTTAATAGTGAGCCTAACAAAACCATTTAAACTGGTTATTTCTATGAAAAAAAAATTCAAACATTCGTTTAAGGCTTAGTTGTCTGTTCTTTTCTGACAAGTTATTCTACTGAAGTGCTGCAAAATAAACAATCTTTCATTTTTTTTTCTTAAATATTATTACTGCAATATTATATTGCCAAACGATTCCCCCTCTATTCGCCTCTCCCTTTCGTCTCCCGACAGCAAAGGTAAAAACTTAAAATAGATCGTTTTCGTTCACAGCCTTCAAGTAAAAAGAGTGGGTAGGGGAGAGAATTATTCGCACAGCATTGGCCCGGTAGCTCTATAAATTACACTCCAGCTCTCTCTTTGATCTTCGCTACATTAAGTCTGACAAAGCCAAAAGTAGTGGGTTTTTTTTTATAGGACAGCTTTATACAGCAGTCAAGTTTTCTTTGGGACAGCTTTAAACGGACGGGAGTCAGTTCTGCGTCCGGGATACGGTGGGGGAGAAAAAGTAGAATTATTAAAATTTAGCCAAACTCGAACACATGCTATACGGATCATGTAATGTGTATGATATGCGAGAGGACAAACTGTAACGGTAAAAAACAAGACTCAAAGGTCTACTCAAAACAGTCCTGACGAATGAGAAATATACGAAACAAAGAATGCGAAATATCCAGTGGATAAAAGAACTAGTTCTATCACCTACACATGAAACGTGTTAGATTAGGGTACGGCTAACCGAAAAGAAATTCAACTAGGTTGCGACCAAAGGTCATAGGTTTCAATTTTTTTTTAAATTAAAAACTGGGCCCTTGTGTTAATAGCTGAAACGTTATCTCACACAAGAGATGCTGCTAAACAAACAGTTTGGGTAAAGCACACATTCAAGTCTAATACTCCCCGCACCTTTGGGATCGTAGAAAAAAACACTACAAACCTACAACCTGATAACCACTTCGGTTAGCCGTACCCTAAAAACCAAATTGTTAGTATAAGGTTGGGAATTTAAATGTCATCGAGGTACAAGTATACAGTGAGAGGGCAATTTTATTAGAGGGTACGGCTAACCGAAGAGAACCCACTAATTTTACCCGTCTAAACCCTCACTAGCGTGTAGCAGAAGTATAAACCAGTAGCGTGTAGTTCAGATGAAATGCTTGCAACGAACTGCGCTTAAAACTACCACACTAGTAACGATTGCCACTTAAAAATAAAATCATTGCTACCTTCCTTTGAAGATATGTCGAGAGGGAGGGAGGGGGGAGTAACAGATGTCGGTTTGTGCTCACATCAAAGGGACTGTGACAGAGACCCCCTGTTTGTTCCGCGCGACACAGCGCGTGCAAGCTGCCAGGGACAGGAGCGGACGAAGACTACGGGGAAGCAACATCAAAGGGCGGGGTGTGAGTGGCGGAACAAAGCTAACAAGAAGATCAAAGAGTTTCTGCCGCCAGTAGCCAAAAGGTTCTAATTACATGTGTTTACGGTGAGAAGAGGAGATCACTCTAGGCTTATGAAGAGTTTCTGTTTTCTTGAGGGGTTTCTTTCATCTCAATCCGAGGCTGCTCGCTTTATTTATATTTTTTTTTTCGTTTTTGTAAAATAAAATAAAAACATGCTTTTTTTAAAAAAAAAGTGTTTGATTTAAGTGGTTAAAAGTTTGTGTGTTAAATGATTAAAATAAATTCTTTTGAAACTTAGAAAAAGTTCAAAGCTGTGCCCTTTTTTAAAATTCACTAGTCATAGTTCTATATATAATTAGTTATCAATGATTTTTAATAGACTTTCCCTCCCCCTTTTTTTTTTAAAAAACAGTCATGTCCAGATGGAAAAAATGATACTCTTTAGAGAAAAAAAAAGTAAAATGATAACCTAGAGAAAGAGATCTAGATCTATATGGGAGCAGCAGGTCCATGAAAAAACAGCTACAACTTTTGTTTACATTTGTATAGGATCTTTAATTTAACTTAAGACTATTTATCACTACAACATTTATAATAAACAGATTTGTTATAACACTGATGAAACACAACCATGGGTTGAATAATAGCCTACCTGTATTTCTAAACTATATTCATTTTACTTTTTGTTTAACTTCAGATGGGGATTATTTCTTTATATTAGTTCATTGAGATAAATTAAAGCGCCTTTTTAATCTTAAGTATGAGCTTTAATTTGTATCTAAATCCAGAATTGAAGTTACATAACCAGATTGCCTAGTTCTAATGTAAACTCAATCAAGCTTTTAAAATCTTAAACTTAAAGGATAACTTAAAAAAGAAATATAAAGTAGCTAAGCATGTAGTCTATTTAGTAAAATGGTTCTTATTTATAATTATTGTTGGCTACATCCAATTAAGTATAACAAGACTGGTACATGGTATCACAGTATTATTTCACAGACAGAATTTAGGTGCAGGACTACAAGAATTTAGATACTTTCAATTTTTGGTATAAAAGACATTGATCAAGAGATTTATGTGGTATCATAAGTGAGTAGTTTATACTAGTTTATAGTAGATCTATATTGTTCTCTAGTGTTCTGTAGACAAGTACAAAAGATGGGCCATATTAAATTATTATTACTCTACTTACAAAGATCTAGATTTCTAGGTCATTGTCTTAGATTCTATATCTAGATCTAGACTTCTAGATTAATACTTGACTACTAGATTTTCAACTGCCATTGTAACTATAAAATACTATAGGCCTACTAACTACTAACTAAAGAGTATAGATCTAGAGAGAGAAAATTACATCATCACATCTTCAAATCACTAAAGTTCACTAAAGTTAATCAAGTTCAGTAGTTTACTAGGCTTCTATATTCTATAGAATAAATTGTAAATAGATAGATTTCTAGACCAATTGGCCTAAATCTTTTCATTCTAGATCTAGATCTAGATTAAAATCTAGATTTCTAGGGCCTCTAGACTACACTATTATAGTCACTATAGTCTATAGTATAGGCCTACAATTCATTTTTTACTTGCAAAATAGTACCTGTGTTGTGCTTGTAATGCTTTGATTAGTTAGTAATGTAATAATAGTGTATAATGTATAATAGTTATGTTTGAGTAGTTACTAGATCTAGTAGATTAGTGGGGGGGGGGGAAGGTCCGTTTTGCTAGGAATACAAGGGGTCGCCTCGACAATCGTCTCTAAGATCTAGATCTAGATCTAGACTCTAGAAACTTGGTCCTAGTCTAGAAAATCTAGAGTAGATTTATATCTAGATTCTATACTCTAGTCTAGATCTAGTGTTGGCCGCGGTTGAAAATCTCAAATTTGGAATGAGTTGAAGTTGATTTGAAAACGAAACAAAAATGCTTGATCTAGATTCTAGTCTCGAAAATAGATCTGGAATAGATATTCCACTAACTCTAACTATTATAATAATAAAATGCTTACCTCATTTGAATAAATGAGACATTTTCCAACTTCGTAAAACGGTACAGCGAAAATATAATCAAATGACACTAAATTTTGTAAATACTAAACACAATCATAGGTGGTAGAAATCCAATCACGAACCTCTAGTCTAAGTCTAACCGACAACTCAGACCCGATACTATAGGTGGACCAACCCGATTTCAACTTTTCTTGTTCGTTACGTTGAAACGATACCAAAACTTAAAATATTACATTCATCTCCCATTTTGATTTTATTTTTTATCCTAATCTAATTATTGGAATCTAGATCTAGGTCTTATAGGGCCTAGACCTAGGCAGATGGTAAATGAATGTTCATTAAATAAATATTGACTAAAATAATCTGCAAAGAAGATTTCTATGCTTAAAACTAAGAAAAAGTCTAGACATGATGTAGGTCAATGTAGACTAGGACTAACATAATGTATTTACCTTATTTTGAATTTTCTTTCAGGCTATATAAATTTGCGATGCTTTTCGGGGAAGAAGCTACAGAATTATCCTCCTTGAACATATGTAAAGAACCTATGTTCTAAACACAGTGTAGTAAAATTCACAACGTGAAAACAGCACACTTAGTTACATTGGTAATCGAATATCCTATTTTGCAAGCAATGGCGGGTTGAATGCGATCCCGCCTCTCCCAATACAAGCACAGGCTGCCGCTCTCACCCCCAACACATCAACAAGTTAGTTCCCCTTCTAGTCACTGATCTCTAGACGGCGTTCTCCCTTCCAACCCCTCGCCTCCCCGGAATCCCCCACGCCGCCGTTCTCTTTTTTCTTTGTTATTGCCGCTTCAAAGGTAGAGATAAAAAACGGGCCCTCGGCTCAACTACAAAGGACCTCTAGACATCAAAGGCAGCATTAGAGCAAAAGGGAGAAAAAGGGTGGGGTTGCGTGTTCGGTAGATTTTGAATGCGGTTTTAAATTGTTTATACATTTAATGTCTTTATACACTATATGGAATATATATATATATATATATATATATATATATATATATATATATATATATATATATATATATATATATATATATATGTGTGTGTGTGTGTGTGTGTGTGATTGTATGTGTATATGATTTGGTGATCTATACGTTTGTATCGACATAGTGTAGATTCACAGAACATAAAAACCGAAAGTTGTTAACAATATTAGGATGAAGACAATTAAACACATGACTGAGGTGGGGGCGTTTTTTCAAATGCATGTCAAGTAGGTATTAAAATAAAAAGCTTCTCTTTCTGATTCAAGAAAAATTCCCCCAAAATGTACCATTTATATACGAGATTATGATGTTTCAGAAGAGCACATCAATAAGTAACATCAAACCGTACATTTAACGCCTGGGAGATCAAAGAAGCTCGCCGTCTCTGCGAGGCTATTTGGTGGTTTCCGTCAGCTGAATGTAAAGAAACCTGGCCTGTGTGTAGCTGCGCCACCTGGCTCTATCGTGGCTTGGGGCTGGCTCGTTGTTGGCTCGGGAGACTCGGCTCTGTTGTGGCTCCATTTTTTTTTTTTTTTAATTCCCAGACATTTTGAAAAATAGATTTAGTCTATGGCTAGATCTAGTGGGCCTATCTATTTATTTTTGTAGGATGACGAATCCAATTCGCTGATAAGTCAGTTCTTAACAGTTTGAACATAATTGGATTATAGGGGTACGGCTAACCGAAAAGCGGAAACACTTTTGGTACAAGTACTTATAAATGTTGGTAAAAAATTCTGTACCAAATAATCTACATCTAGGACTCTTAGTCTTAATTGTTAACAGTTTAGACGACAATTTACGGATAATTTTTTTACAGTTTTTAAGTTCACCGTTTGCACAGGGCTACTACTTGGCTCAGCTGGGTTGTTGGTCACTCGGCTCCGTGGCTGTTGAGACGGAGCCACCTGGCTCTTCGCTGTCGGCGCAGACAAGGTAAAAAGGGCTTTCATGTTTTCCCCCATGTACGAGGCCTCGCCCGCGGCGTCGGTACTGCTGGCCTGAGCGAGGAGGAGAAGGGGGGCGGAAGTGTCGGCGTGCAGGCTCGTTAAATGATTAGAACGAGAGCTGTGATGTGGGGGTGTGTACAGTACCGATATACCCAACTAGACCGACTACAACTAAAATATTTATCTAATCAAAGAAAGATGGGAGACGCTGGGAGGGAGGGGGAGGGGGAGGTGGGTCTTGAAACCTTTTGTTGAATCTGAGCAAGCGAGCGAATTTTTTTTTTAAACAAAGAAGATAAAAATGGAGTTTTTCCCCTTTAGTTATCTTTATGATCTGAGTTGGTAAAAGAATGCGTTTAAGAAAAAAATGAAACAAGGGAAGTAACTATGATAAAATAACCAGTTTGTAAATGTGGCGATTAGGGGGAAATAATGGTGGCAACACTAGCAGTTCGACTAGGCAGAGGTTCTCAAAAAGTTTATTTATCTGCCCCTAAACTATTTGATATTTAACTCTACCTTCTAAATTGAAAATATACTTCTGTACTACTGAACTCCAGCAATAATAATAAATGAACAACTTTTTAAAAAAAACAAGAGTAGCATACCGTCTTAAATGTGTAAGACGTCATTTATGGATCTCCCCCCCCCCCTTCCCCTTAACACACACACACAGACCGACTGCATGTTCTCATGTCATGACATCCCTGCAGTCTAAACACAAGCGTAGGCAGGATTTAGTCGGGGGGGGGGGGGGGAGGAAGGATAAAAAATAAATGTATATAGCCATGTGGGGGTCATCCATAAATGACGTCACGCTTTTTTTGACGATTTTTACCTCCCCCCCCTCCCCTCCGTCACTCGTCGTCACAAAAAGCCAGACCCCCCCCCCCCCTAAAATGACGTCACACCTCAGCCTACAACTCCCCTCGAAATTGCTTTTGGATTTTTCTAAAACATCGATATTTTGATCAATTCTGATTACAACTATTAAAACCGTTTTTTAAAACGCGAAATAACGGCTAAAACTCGTTTTCTAACATTGCTTTTTTATAAATAAAAAAAGTGACGTGACATCATCTGACCCCCCCCCCTTCGCCCTCATCACTCACCGTCATAAAATTACGGACCCCCCCTCCCCCCTACGGGTGTGGCGTCATTTACGGACGACCCCTGTGGATAAAAATAGTGCTGTAACTATCTGAAAAAGTGGACAATTTTTTTGGCGGGGGGGGGGGGGGGGGGGGAAGGGGTTAACCTTCCATAACACCCCCTGCAGACGCCACTAGGCTTACTTCAGTTAAACATGAGTGTTTCGACTGAGGCTGTAAATTATTGTTATTTTCGCTAAAGTGACTTTATTTCTGTAACTCCACCCCCCCCCCCCCCCCCCCCCCATAGTTGATTTCCTGGATTTCTTTCTTTTTATCTGTTATGATGGGTTGTTTTTTTTTGTGTGAAGATACAAGTTTTCGTGTTAGTTTACCGAATCCATTTTGTCAAGGAGTGTCCACCAAGAGTATAAAGCAAGGATCAGACCTCTCGATTTCCAGTCGTGGTATCACTCAATTTAATTGCTTGCAAAATGTGTGGGCTCTTGCGCAAGGGGAAGCAACTCGCATAAATACTGCGCTTCCGTGATAAATTATTGTTAAGGAAAGAAGTATTAAATACAGCTGCAAAATTCTTTAACGTAGGCTTTGGTGTCGTGTAGTAGGACTTTATAAGTATAAACTTTAACAATATACTATTGTAGATGGCTACGCTGGATGTGATATTCAAATTCAGCACACATGTGTTTTACCTGAAATATCGCGTCCACCAATAAAAAGGGGATTTAATCTAAGCCGCAATGATTTCAAACATCAAACACTGTTGATACGACACGCGCTTTCATCCTAGCGCGTTACGTAAGAGATAACCCCCACCCCCCTTCCCCATCAGAACACTATTGGTACGCCCTACCAGCGCCGTATAGTACGTCTGTGGGTATAAAAGGTGGTAGGGGCGGCGAGGGGGTGAAAATGTACTGACCATGTCGGAAGGTGTGGGTCAAGGTCACCTGACGTCCACTTACACAAGCGTGCGAAACGCCTCATTGAAGACGGTGGAGGCCTTTGATGACATCAGAGACACAGCGCCGCCATGTTGCCTTAGTCCATTGAAGTTCAAAGGGCGGTAATTCGTCAGCCCCCGCCTACCACCGGCCTAGTATGGAGCCCGGTGGTCCTTTATCCGGATAATACTATAATTAGATTTTGGTCCTTTATCCGGATGGTACTATAATTAGATTTTGGTCCTTTATCCGGATAATACTATAATTAGATTTTGGTCCTCTATCCGGATGGTACTATAATTAGATTTTGGTCCTTTATCCCGGTGATACTTTAATTAGATTTTGTACTTTTTTTCCTGGTGGTACTCTAATTAGATTTTGGTCCTTTATCCCGATGGAACTATAATTAGATTTCGATCCTTTATCCGGATAATACTATAATTAGATTTTGGTCCTTTATCCCGATGATACTAACTATAATTAGATTTTTGTTCTTTATCCTTATGGTACTATAATTAGATTTTTGCCCTCTAACCGGATAGTACTATAATTAGATTTTTGTCCTCTATCCGGATGGTACTATCATTAAATTTTTGTCCTTCATCAATTATATGTCAGGTAATTTAGATGTTTGGTCCTATTGGCACCAGTGTTTCCTCCAGACTTTTTTTCTCCGGGGGGGGGGGGGGGGGTACTTGAAATCTTTGGGGGGGGGGGGGCGGTAGACTTTTTTCGGGGGGGTGGGGGGGGCGGACACAGTTAATAGTATATATTTTCTATATAAATTATATAAATTTCATTTCGTTCGGGGTGCGGTAATTTTTTTTCAGGGGGGGGGGGTGGGGTAACGAAACTCTGATTGGTACATTTTGGTCCTTTAGATTGATGGCCATATGGCCTGATTTTTCTCCCCTAAATTAAATGGCCAGATATTCCTGATACAAGATCGCCATTTACCCGGATGACCCAATAACCAGATGGTGCTTCAGACGCTTTGCCATACGAATCTAAATGATCCCTTAGATTTAAAAACTCTAGTTAGCTATCGTTAATCTGCGGAAACAGAAAATGAGTTTTAATCGACAAAATGAGAAACGACATTCTAAAAATAATTTTTAATATGAAAAAAAAAATCATATTTCAAGGAAGAATGTTAAGCAAGAAAAATTGTAACAAACAAGGTAATTAAAGAGTCTAGTGACAATTTTAGCGCAATTTCCTTATGTTATCTAAAAATAGCTCTGTCGTAGCGTAAATCAAGAGCAGGGTTAGTAAAACCATTGGTTAGTTATTAAAACGTTTTTTATTAATTTTTTTTTCAGTATTTTACATGTTTTATTTACAATAGAGTTACATGACTAAAAACCATTGCGCGCCTTGCTACCGAACGTGATGGCGCAGCCATTGAACGTGATGGCGCAGCTATTGAACGTGATGACGCGTGTGGTGTGGTTGGATAAACATGCCTACTAATTCGGTCCAAATTTTAATTAATTCAAAAAAATTTTTGTGACCGAACGAAAGGATATTTTTTAAAACTTTTTTCGGCAATATTGTTCTAAATTATGGCAGGAATCGATTGGTAAATGTTTCAAGTCGCTGAGTGGTCTGGTTGCCGAGATATGGGCCAAAAACTGCATTTTTCGAGGTTTTTTGGCTTTTCCGGGAAATCCATGAAAGAAACCCGGAATTTTTATGGCCTATGTTCATCCTCGTAACTTGCTTAACGTAATTGCTTTTGGAACTAGTCCTCGATATTGCTTCGTTGAGGAGGAGATACGACTTAAAGCTGCGGACACACATTCATTCATACATCCATCCATCCAGAAATGACGGGTTAATAAACGCAATTCACCAGAATGGAAATTGCGCTAAAAAATTTATTCCATCCAGTAAATTACGCCATTCTAGACAAACTGTGTTATTTCTCGGATCTAACAAGAAAACGTGGAAAATTTGGTGACACGCCAATACTTATGAGAATTCAACAGACAACAAGCAGGCTTATACAATATATATCACGGGAAATTTTAGTGACCATACAATTGTGCTCTTATGAAAGTCACGATTTAGAAAATGAAAGCATTTTTTTTTAAAGTGCACACGACTGCAACCCATGCCAATAGCTTTCACCTGACGTTTGATAATATTTTGAGTGGGTTTTAGTGTGTGTGTGTGTGTGTGTGTGTGGGTGTTGGTTGGCCCATTCTAATCCCCATCGCCACTAATGCCTGTCCTTACATTAAACTTACATAAAGAGTGCATTAGGATCCGCAAGGTTTTAACAATGTAAGGTCAATTTGTACTTCTTGTTTCGATTTAGATTGAAGAAACACTGATATAGATGATTTGTTGTAAACATCTACACAGTTTTATATTATATTCTATACTGTCCAATTTTTTTTTGTTTGTTAATTATTAAACCTCTCTACAAAAACATTTCACAAGCTTTACCTAGAAGAAAAGTAATATTACTGTACTTTTGCTTAAGTATTGTAATATTGTGTCTGCTAAGCTTGTTATTAATGTTATATGTCTATTAAATTAGCACATCAAGATTGAATGAATCCACAATGATTGGGGAGGGGGGGAAAGAGAATTGTAGCAGTTATACTTGTACACTCCGCAATGTATAGGAATCTACATACAAACTCAGTAGCTTGATTCACATAGACACATTTTGAAAAAACTTGTTTTTCTGTTTAAAAAAAATTTGAGGACTACAAGTTTGTAGATATGACACATTTTTAATAAATTCACAATTATATTTTACATTAAAATAATTTAACCATACACATTTACAAACAAATTAACAAAGCATTTCCTCAATGGTTACTTGTTTAAATAATAATTTGATTAATACAACCCAGATTGCACCCATCCATGCAAGACCCACACACCAGTTTCTGATTGAATGTTGATAACATGGCATTTATCTTCATTTAGTTTGGTACTGTCACAAGCCTTCAACAAATTGATAACAGACTAGATCAATAGTGTTAAATTATAAAATATAAAGTAACAGAAAAACTGGTCCAAATTTTTAAGAGGTTATTTCATGAATGATAATCCCAAATTAGAAAAAAAAAAAAAAACCCCAGAGCTAAAGGGAAGTAACTGGATTTTTGTTTTTATTTTGAAATAAATAGCGTAGTTTATTTACTTAATTAAAGCAGACCAATTCTGTTTTTAATTTAAATTTAATAAAAGCAGGGTCACTAACTCAAATTTGAAAAGCGTCAATCATTAGAGCAATGAAGTAACACTGAATTTTTAAATTCATAGCAGTAAAAATTTTTTTTCAAAATGAGGCCAGAGGTCAAGATATTAAAATTAAGTGCAATGTCTTTGATTTCACAAGTTTAATGCTGCAGTAGTCTTTAAGGAAATCCTCCAACATTGCAGTAAAGTCCTTAAGCAAGGCCTTTAAAATTGAGGTCTGATCCTTCAACCTTTAATACTAGAGTTAGGTCCTTTAGCAACATCCTCTGATGATTAAATTCTCATCGGCCAGCCACAAAACCGCTTATACTGTATAACTTATACTAGTAATTTTAAACAATTGGCCACCTAATTTGTGCAAAAAAACAATTTTGCATCATATTTTCTCTTTTTTTTATTTTTAAATACTACTTTTCTTTAAATTTGACTCTTTCTCTGTACCTCTTCTAGTGCATTTATTCCTTTACTATGGCACGAGACACTTGTTCAAATAAAAACAAAATGAGTGTGTAAGAGTGAAATCAAAGCTCATGCCCTTGTTAGTGTTGGCACAGAGACTCCTGGTGAAAGGACCCAGTCCATCTATGCCATCCCTCTAATACAAGACTGAATGATACAATTTTTTGCTGTGTGTTGTTACTTGTGGCTGGGAGTATCAAGAGTGTGACTTGACCATGAAATAAATGAACAGGATGATAGCGATGAGCACAATCAACATCACACCAAGGAGCATCACACGATTTTGGATAACTCTGAAATGAGAAATGGCGATAATATTGAAACAAGGGGAAAAAATGATTGATTTAAGCTAAAATAGTCTTGAAAATCAATGTGATCATACTAAATTAAAAACAAAAAATCTTTTCAAAAATGGCAATTGATAAAATTTAAAAAACAGTTTTTTTTACTTGATTATTAAATTAGGACAAGGATTTGACTCACCTATGCATCATTCCTGAAAGCAGTCGTGAGCTTTTACCTAATGCTGAATCCATTTCTTGAAGCTAAAATAAAATAAATTACTTAGTGTGATGATATGACAATTTCAGCACATGCATGAAATTTACATGAATCAAACAGAGGGTAACACTGCAGTGCCAGTATAATTTATGTTCATTATTTAATTGTTTGTACACAAATACTGAAGGATTTCTAGTGACAACAATTCTTTTTCAACTATGCACTGGTTTACTGTCATTTTACAATAACTGGTTCATAAAAAAAATGTGATAAGTTTTAAGAACCATGCTGGGTGTATAGTTACAGCAACAGGGTTGGCGGACCAGATATTAAAGAGTGCTGTTCAAGGTTTATTCAGTTCAAACAATGGATAAGAAGCTACTATGCCCTATGGTCCACAAGAGGTACTTTTGGCCAAAAGCTTTTATTAGTTGAGCAGATAAAAACCCAGTCTTCAAACCTACTCAGCGGTTATGCCTGACCAATAAATTTTTTAGATATACTCACTGAATTTAACAGACCATTTCTTCTCTTTCTGTAGCAATAATGATTTAAATAAATGGCTGACTTACCCGACCTCTGGATCGTGTTATTGTCTGCCTTTGGGAATGTAAATCATCTAAAATCTGGCTACCCATTTGTTCTGGAACAAAAATACATTTTTTATTTGTTGATGTTGCCAAGGTGAAAATTCTCATGTGCCAAGCAACAGAACAGAACTTCATAAAATGAGGTTCTAGACACAAGTATTTCCTTGGTTTGAAAAAATTGATGAAGTACTACGATTGTAATAAACTTTCTGAGAATGGTTAACCTAAACAAATAAATTAAATTAACACTTGTTTACAATAATAGCATCTAAATTTGACAACCTGTACTAAAATATCAGCTTGGGATTTGATCATAATAACACATTTTCCCATGACTCTAGTCCCCTAGTTTCAATGTTATCGCCATTTCTCATTTCAGGGTTATCTAAAAGTAGTGCCTGCCTTTTATTTAACTTTACCATCAGTTTGTACAAACACAATGTAGGATTCTCTTAAACAGCTGTTGTATGTTAAATAAGAAAAGCAATTGTCTGGCTTTTAAAGATAATGCATAGAAAAGCACAATTTTTAATAAGAAAATTGAAATGTACAAAATTCTGTACTTCAACACACTTGGGATTTCAAATTAATTTGGATTTTATAAAAAAAGTATGTTAAAAATGGTTACCTGTCTCAATAGCGATTCTGTAGCCGTGGTCCAGCCTCCGACTTGTCCTCTCTAGAGTCTCAGAGTTGTCTAGTAATCTTGCTCGCTGCATTAGAAAAATTTTGCATGAATTATTAAGTACGCTTAGACTTAAAGGCAATAATTTCATTGTTTTAATACTTCACTTAACCGAGTCTTTTGAGGAGCAAAGGGCTGCAACCAGACCTCTATATCAGACTCAGTATTTAGTAGCTCTCTTTAGCTGTGCCCACTTAAGCCAGGCAGCCTTTTTCTCATTTTCTACTTTCCTCTTCCAGGACTTCCTTGGCTGGCCTACTTTCCTGAGAATGTGGTTGTCTCCTCTCCCTTCGCAGTGTATGCCCTGTCCATCCCCTTTTGTGGACTTTAATATCCCTGTCTGTTGGTTGTTGTTTGGTATGTTGCCAAAATGTTTTCATAGCAGTAGATTAATAGAACCAATTGCTTCACAACTAAAACATTATAACATGATTTAGGCATCACAGATTAGGAATAACAGTTTACCTGATCTTCTGAGTCATGGGTGTCATCTCCCAGCAATTCATCTCTATTTGCATCTATTCCAAGCTTTGCTCTCTTCTAAAAAAAAAAATTCTGTATTAGTTAACCTGTTAACTTGTGGAGTTTCTTAACCTTTGCTTAGCTCATGGTATTCAAATGAAAGAATGCTATGTGTAATATGTTGCATAATAAAATGTGTAGTATGTTGCATAATAAAATGTGTTGTATGTTGCATAATAAAAATGTTGCAAACAAGCAACTAAACAAGACAAGTGAATACCAAATCAGCCTGTAGTTTAGTCAACTGGATTTTGAAGCTCTTCACCCGGGTGTGATATTTTTGTCTGTCTTTTGCCTCAAGTTCTTTTACTTCTAGATCCATCTGTTCCAGCTGAAAGATAATATTTATATATTTATCAATTTGTTTTAATTAAAAATGTGAATACAATAATACATTTATTGTGACCTAGAAAGTGTGATATAAACACAAAACTTCATTCAAATTAAATAAACACATACTCACCAACTCATTAGCTTCTTCAAATAACTTCTCTGCTTGTTTAACATAATTTTGTTTCTCAACTGAAATGAAAAAAAAAAGATTTTCTAAGTATGCGAGTTTAATCTGAACTGAATACTGCCTAAAAATGATCCAATCACTGGGTTTCAAGTTTAGATAATTAATTAGCAAAAGACAAAAATTTACAACACTATTACACCATGACTATTAGTAAATTATCTTTTCATTCCAGAAAGAGTTTATAAAAGTTTTGATGCATGCGCCCCTCCCCCCCTCTCCTGAACAATTACAAAAAAATATGGAATTGAAATAGAAAATATTAAACTTCAACCCTTTCTTATAATTGTTACTAGGGAAAAGTAACTACCCAAATCCCAACTGCAGACAAGACTATAAGTCAGTAGATCTATGTATAAGACGTAGATCTACTACTTAGATTCTATGTTTTAAAATGGTTGTTCTTTAATGCTAGGTGTAGGCTTCTACATCAGAAGTTAATGTTCTTGGGAAAGTAAGTTTACTTAATACTTAATCTAGGCCCTAGGTTGTTTTATTTATTTCTGCCATTGTAGATGATGACTACCCACCAAACATTTAATTATTAATTATTGTAAATATGCAAAAATGACATATGATTATTGATTATTGTGGCTATCACAATCAATGATCATTTCTTAATTTCTAGTACTTCAGTAGCTAAACTAGATCTACTAACTACTAATAAACTAACTAATCTAAGCTAAGTCATCCAAGTATCCAAGATTCTAAGTCTCAGTCTAAACTCTCTAAAACTGACTAAAACTCTACTCAGTCTACTGGAGTACTGGGACTATCTGTATTGTAAAAAAGTAAAATACTCCTCACCTCCTTGAGAAGTCGCTATCTTTCCGATATTATGGGTAATATCGGCAGTAACCGTTGAATATTGCTGTTCGTAGCTTTGTATTAAATTCATGTTTGATTTAATAGAAATTCAACCTCATCCGTATCTTTGAAAAAAATAATAAATTACGGAACAGAGCTGGCTGATATCGATTTTGGATTTGCTCACTGAATTTTTATTATTTAGGCTATCAGAACAGGAATATAAAGCAATCCGATTGGTTGGCTAAAAACAAATGTCACGTGATCTTCCATTTAATAATTAAAAATAGACTAGGCGGTGTTGAGGGGGTTCTGTCAACACCCATTCCACGTCAAAATTGGACTAGATCTAGATCTATATTATTATCATTCAACAGCATTAGGCTACCACAGTTCAGAATGCCAAAATGAGACACAATGAATAGGCTGCGTATAAGATCAAACGCGGTCTAGACTCTGACCCCAATAAAAAGAAAATTGTATGCGGAGCCCGCAAATTTGTCAAACACCGTCCAGTTCGATAACGTCGATGGTCTTGTTGTTTTATTTCTCCGATATAAATAACTAGCTGCATCCCGTGCTCCGCCACGGTAAATCTTTTTAAAATATACCAACTTTGGAACAGAACAAAACAAACAAAAACACAACACAAACACAAACAAAACACAACCACAACACAACCACATTACAACCACAACACAACCACAACCACAACACACGGTAAATCTTTTTTAAATGTACCAAGTTGGGAACAGAACAAAACTAAATACAACACAAACGAACGCAAAGAAAAAACAAAAACGAAAAAACAAACACAACACTCAACATAAACTCAATTTAAATGTAATCATAAAGGCATATTGCTCACAGTCTATCCCGTAGCGCCAAAACGCGCCCTTTCCGAGCGCCGGCGGAAAATTTCGATTTACACCCTCCCACCTCCCTCAAACTTTCGATTTCCACCCCCCCCCCCCCTCTTGCTACGCCTCTGTTATAAAACCCCTAGCTTTTCCGCAAATAAATTAAAGGCAGTATTTAGAATATCCGTGTTTTACCGACCATATTGCACTTTATAAATTCATGCATTTTTTCAGTACTTTTAAAAATTTACAATAAAGTTTCATGACTAAAACCATTGCGCACCTAATGAACGTGATGACTTAATATAGTAATGGAGAATAGTTGATTAAAAATTATAATTAGTAAGCAGTACATTCTGTGAATAAAATAAATAAAAGATAGCCTTTTATCAATCAATGCTAATAATAATATTCCAACAATAATGTGCTCTTACACGTCTGCATAATTTGCATTCACAGTTTGCTAATTATATTATTCCAACAATTATTCCGTCTTGCAGATTTTGCATTCACATTTTTAGCGTGAGTTCAATTTATCTTTGAATTACCTCCATTGGCAAAATTACTAAGCAGTTTAATTAGATTTTTCTACCGTACTGTTATTATGTTATTAATATGTATCCAATTTTTCTGGGAATATTAACGAAAACGATATTTGACATTGATCCTTTTAATATGTTTTAGCAATGTGCGTGTATTTAATATTCTCTTTACGTTATGCAAAATTGTACAAACAGTGGAAATTATAAAATAGATCTATGTCATTATATAAACAAACCCTACTCTATTTCTTATAATAAGACACTGCGGTGCACTGAAAAGCACAGCATGGTGCGTAGTTTACTTTTATAGTCCAAAAATCTATAGCGATGACGGACGGAAGGACAGACACAGCCCGCTTATATTATAGATAATATAATACTATTAAGAACGAAGAATAAGAATGTAGAACAGTAGCGTACGCAGGGGGGAGCGGGGGGAGCGGCCGCTCCCCCTCTGGCCATTTTCAGCAAAGTGGCGCCTTTTTGGAAACTTTTTAAACTCAAAGTTCTAAACAATGATATTTGTTAAAAAAAATATTTTTGGTCGGCACATCTATGTAAATCACAAGATTTCTTTTCATGCAGCAATTAAGCATTAATGAAATGTACTAGGCTAGTAGTGTCTACGTTTACAACACGTATTAACAGCTGCATCAGTTTGCCATTCTAAAAATAACCATTACGATGCATTGCAGTGTTAAAAAACCTCTACGTTAGTACCACTTGGCAAGAGGGGTGTTAAGTTTAAGGCAACTGTATAATGTATTTGCTTACGAATAATTAAATTAGAAAAAATTACAATACAGAAACAAATACAACTGATGTGGCATCTCTATATAAATTTACTTATGAGCAAACTGAGTAGTGGTGGGGAAATTTTGACAAGTAGTAGTATTCTTACAGTTTGGGTTGGGCGATAGTGATTACGATTACAAATGATATGAAACAGTTACAACCCCCCTCCCCCATGGACCCCTCTGTAAAAAAAAATTGTCATAATACCACTGCTACTTATTTAAATCTATTTCTGTAATATATATTTGTGTAATATATATTTGTGTAATATATATTTGTGTAATATATATTTGTGTAATATATATGTATGTTTAGAACAGTCATCTAAAAACTTACGCTATGTTCACTCTGAGTTGGTTATCTCCCCCCCCCCCACCCCCCCCCCCCCCCCCCCCACACCTCACCACCACAATTGTGTAGAGCGACATTAATGTCACACCTAGGTATACACTGGGTTGGATAATTGACCTAAAGTGACCGGACAGTGGTGAATGAAGTTGAATCCCCCCCCCCTCCCCAACCTACCCCGAACGGATGTTAAGTACATGTAGAAAAACACGTAATGATGTACCAAAGTACCATGCCGCCAGAAAATTAGCTTTTTAAACGTAAAACTCTATGAATTTTGTTTTTGCAATTACCAGTAAAAAGGTGTGTGATCAATACAGTGATCTAACCCATACCTATCACTATTTTAAAAAATGATCTTTAAAGAACACAAAGAAGCAGTAGTTACTTCAAATATATGATCTTAACTAAAAGACCGATATTTAGTTAAATACAGGCTGTTATTCCGAATGTTTTTCTTTTCTATTTGAAAAGCGTGCTTTTATACCAACTCTGATTTAAAAAACTTTCATTATGCTGTAATACCTTAGCATTTATGATGACGATATATTAAATTCTGATTATAGACAAAACATTTTGTAAACACGAATATATATTGTTAAGCAATTTTATTATATTCTAAAGTAATTATTTTTTTTGTTTTGACATTTATAATTAAATGTGTAGATATATACATATTTATATTAGTAGAGTGATTAGTTCCCCTATTTCATTTGTCTTTTAAATAATTTCCCAGGAATTATTATGTAAGAATTTTTTTTTACAAGAATTACAAAACAGATTGTGTTACGTTAATTGTTTTTGGTTGTAGTGTATATATATATATATATATATATATATATATATATATTTTGTATAGATTGATACAATTTCTGTTTTGTCGCCCTTGTTTTTTCTTATTTCTTCAGAGTGCTACTTTCAATTTATTTTACATTATAGCGAAGTAATGACATACAGCTTGTATATATATATATATATATATATATATATATATATATATATATATATATATATATATATATATATATATATATATATATATATATAATACACGTATATAGAACGTGTTAAAAATTCGGCGCCTTTTTTTGCTCTTTTCGCTCCCCCTACAACGAAAACCTGGATACGCCTCTGATGTAGAAGAAGACTTAATATTGACAACTTGCAACAATACAATGAAGATAAATGAAAACAAACTAAAAGAAGTGATACTTGGAGGTGTAGTGTCAAATGGTATTGATCAAGACGTCAGGAATCAGAATTACAAGGAAATGAATATAACTTTCTTAAGACAGTGTGTACTTTAAATGCATTGTCGACAAACACTGAACTAAAAATCACTTTAATCAACCAATCATCTCGTAATTTAACTCATGAAGCCGTTGGGGTACCACAGTTGATTTTCTCATTATTTTCTAACCCCTTTCTACGTCATCTGCTGCTCTAAGTAGCTAAGTTATTTTGTGATTCTGCAACGGGCAAAAAAGTCCATTCCCTGATGCCCCCCCCCCCATTAGGGCACTAATGTAAACTCTATTTTAGTTTTAAGACTCAAATATACAGATAAAAATCAAGTAATCCTCAGAAACTCAAAAAGTACATATTCACCAAACTAAATTTCAAAGCTATGCCTATGAAAGATATTCAGACAAGCACTGGAGAACAGCATAAGGAAAGGTAGTGGGGATGGTGGAGACATACCCCCAGTAAGACAGTTATAAACAGGCACTAGAAATAGGAAAATTGGGCTAAAAGTGTCATATAAAGGACTTAAGGTGCTCGTTCGAAATATAGATATTGTAAACTGCTATGGGTTGGGGTTGAAAAGTGAAAAGAGTAGCCACAATTTCGTTGACGAAATGTTGTCTCTGCTCAAAGCTCCTCGAGAAAGCAAACAAAATAAGAATGAATATAAGAGTTTAGTAAAGGTGGTTCGATGCAGGTGACACCATTTAAGGGGGGGGGGGGGGAGATCAAGCCTAAAAAAAGATTGTTAAAATTTCATGTCAGAATATTTAAAATAATGAAAGGGTAGATGGTTGGGTGATACCAAACTGATAATGCAATCGTTTAGAATGGGGGGGGGGTCGTGTTGACACCACCAAATACCTCACCAGGTGACACCCGACGCCACTGCAGTTATCGTGTATTACGCAACAACCAGTCAAATACTCATCACTGCTATCATTGATGAATTTCAATGGTGAGCTGTTACAGTAAAAACGGTTGTAGTAAAGACGTACGATACTCCAGAGGCGTAGCGACCCTTCCCGGTGCCCGGGGACAAACTTTTCGATTTGCACCCCCCCCCCCCCCTCAAGATTTCGATTTGCACCCCACCTCAAACTTTCGATTTGCACCCCCCCCCCCCTCAAGATTTCGATTTGCACCCCCCTTAAACTTTTCGATTTGCACCCCCCTCAAGATTTCGATTTGCACCCCCTCTCAAACTTTCGATTTGCACACCCCCCTCGAGATTTCTATTTGCACCCCCCCCCTCAAACTTTCGATTTGCACCCCCCCTCAACCTTTCAATTTATTTTTCCAACCCATTTTGGCGCCCCCTAAGGTCGGCGCCCGGGGACATATGTCCCCCCCCCCCCCCCTCGCTACGCTACTGCGATACTCTCGATCTAAATAAACTTGCCAACTATTAAGTTACTACCTTTAAGGTGACATTGCAATTAATGTAGTCCTACTGACATAACATCGGTAAAGTACTAGAATCTACGCGGTTTTTTAAAGGCAATTTTTAATTACTATAACCTTAATTTTTGCAAAACTGTATCCCCTTTCACCCGCAATGGCACTTAGGTTATTTTTCTGTTCAGATACAAACACTTCACTTCGGATTCCATGGTATTTATAACTCTTTATGGATAAAGAAAATATATATACTATACAAATTAGAAGTCGCTGATAGAATGCAATCGATACTCTTGAGTGAAATTAGTTATTATAAATATTATAATATTATAAATTATAAGGTATCAAAATGTATTTTATAATTTTATGGAACTTAACCGCATGTAACTCCATACACTAATTTGATACCCAGAGTTTATAGTATATAGGTGTTGGCACCGAAATATTAGGAGAAAAAAAAATAATGGAAGCAATGTTGCGCAATCTTTCTGTTATACAGTTTAGGAAATTACTCACCCGGACTTACTCACCCCATAATAAACGATAGACTGATCATTTAAAATAAAATACCGAAACATTTTGAATATTGATAATTTGTTTTTAATAACACTTAAAGATATGCAATAAATTAAAAAGTTTTTAAAAGTATGTTGTTGTTTACTGAGTTCAAGAAAACTATCACTGTTAAATTATATCTTTTCCAATAAATGTTTATTAACGACAACCCCCAAATATGTCTAAAAATAGTTCACCAATGAAAATACAGAAAATACGGAAAATAAAAACAAGAGTAAAATAGGTCATGGGGTGTCATAGCATGAGTAATCCTTGATAAATTCATAGCCATAGCTAAGTAGCCACAGAGGTGGTTGTTGAATCTTGTCTAGTCCAGGCCGAGTTCAGCAGTTAGATTCTGGACTACTTTTGTGGTTGGACTGTTGGTATTGTTGATATAAGAGGCAACCATTTAGACAAGTAGTTGTGGGATAGGCCTACAATACTGAATTTAAATAAAATGAAACTATTCCATCACAATCATCAATGTTTGGTAGCTGCTGTTCTTTTCACCGTGCCTTTGGCACTGTTTGGAAGTGGTAAGAATATAAATTTAAATTATAATTATTATAAATAATATATATTAGAATCTATATACTATATACTATATAGTCTATATCATTTTATATAGATCTATATGTAGATCTATATATTATATATTTATTATATATTATATTAATATAATATATTAATAATTAATAAAATTTGACAGATCTAGGCCTAACTACTAGATCTAACGTTATTAACTAAATAAATAAATCACTAGGGCCTAGATTCCCTAGATGTAGAATTCTATGTGGTATGTCTAAATTAATAAAGTGACACAAGGCAAAAAAATTAATAATAATTATTAAATAATTAATATAAATAATAATTTATTCTTGTTAGTTAGTGACTCTAGTCTGAAGTCTAGTAACTAGATCTAGTAGTTAGTCTAGATCTAGTAGTTAATACTAGTTAAGTATAGGATCGAGGCCTATGGACTAAAGAGTTAGGTATTAGTTATTGTAGATCTAACAATTTAATACTTTAAAGGGGTCATCCATAAATGTCAAATGACATCACGCTTTTTTGATGATTTTTACCTTCCCCCCCTCTCCTCCATCACTCGTTGTCACAAAAAGCCAGACCCCCCCCTAAAATGACGTCACACCTCAGCCTACTACCCCCCTCAAAATTGCAGTTGAATTTTTTTTAAAACATCGATATTTTTCTAGAATCTTGTCTGAACTATGTCAAAATAGAATATTTTAATCAATTCCTATTACAATTTATTAAAACAGTTTTCTAAAATGCGAAATAATGCCTAAAATTTGTTTTCTAACATTGGTTTTTTATAATGCAAAAGTGTAAGTCGCACCATCTGAGCACCCCCCCCCCCCATCACAAAATTATGGACCCCCCTTCCCCCTATGAGTGTGACGTCATTTATGGACAACCCCTAAGTAGATCTAGTAAATATGTGGTGGGCCTACATACTACATAGTTAGTACATAGGCCTAATTCTAAATAATACATTGTTTTTATATTTATGAATGGGGTGGGGGTAATTTAATTTACCTTTATTTTTCTAGGTTTACTAGATCAAGCCTATTTAAAAAAAAATGAATAAGGGGTACTTACATGAAGCGAGGTTAATTAAGTTATTATAAATTTTATAAATATATGAATATTGAAGTTGCTTGTTAGTAGTAATATGCATCTATTTAAAGTATGAATATACATTTGCTATGTAGCTTAAAGATTGAATAACTTACAATGCATACATACATCTTTGTTTCCTAGCTGAAAAGTGTCCTGATCATGTTACAACAGTCAACAAAGGCTTCACAGCTGTACACAACAGCATATGCTACCTGTTTGTTGATAGAGAGGTGTACTGGAAACAGGCTCGGTCAGCTTGCTGGGATCTAGGTGGTGAGATGCTGGCCATTGAAAGCGAGGACGCCATGCAGTTTGTCAAGAAAACATTGGATTCTACTGAGCTGCGCTGGAAGAGACAGGGTGTCTGGTTGGGAGCAAGTTTGGAAAGAGGCACCTGGAGGTTTACAAACGGTGAGTTGTGCAGCTCCAGTGGTAGGGCTATATATCAGTACTGTCAGAAGGCAGGTCATACCATTTAAGTGGTGTCACCAAATCAAAAAATCATAACATTTACTTTACTGTCAAGGAGGTTGGCATGGTTGGGTTAGTACAGCTCATGGTTGCTAAACCGAAAAGTCCCGAGTTTGAATCCTCGGGCTCGATAGCTTGGCACAGAAACCTTTTTATGAGAGACTACTCGAAAATCAAATAACTGCTATGTTGTAGTTTGTTATTGGTTGGACAAAGGCTATGGAAGCAAATTGAAAAAGAAAAGCAAGCTGAAATCGGTGTCAACAGCCTATATGGCACATTGCAAGTTGACACCAATTGTGTTGGAGAAATGTCTTCCAACATTACAATTAAGAACGAAGAAGAAGAAGACTATCTAAACAGTTATCTGGTTAAAAATAATAAAATAGTAAAGAGATGGCCGGCACCAACAATTTTTGGAGGTGGAGTGACATCCTCAGTTACCACACCCGATGGCAATGGACTTAGTGAAAGTGATGGCACTGCTATAGTGGTGTTTCAGACAAATGAATAGTGGTATTAAATCAGAAGTAGAAGATAGTACGCACAGTCAACAAATCCTTACAAAATATAATAAAGCTTCACTACATTTTGTTGTTTATGACATATAACGCTATATTTTTTACAGGTCGAATAATGAACTATAAATATTGGGAAGATGGCCAACCTAGTCAAGTATTGGGACCCTTTACTGTAGAGACGTGCAGTGTAATGCGGAAAGACAGCAACTGGCGCTGGCATGATTCAATTTGTGGCTCTTTGCGCTTTCATTACAACTATATTTGTCAGTTTCGTAAGTACTATATTCCATACAGAAATTTAATTAAAACTCCATAAAAAATGAAGATAAATAATTTCAACACATTTACACTAAGAACTAGTCTACTGGTATAACATTTTGTAGTAATAATTTTATAAAGGATGTCTGGGTAATGTATAATTGATGTTCTTTTATTTGTTTTAGCCATCAGGCAGTCAGGGGAGAACAGAGTGTCAGCCATGTCCCAAATACAGGCTGAGGATAATGGAAATCGTAAGATTCTTTTTATAGTCCTAGATAGTTTTCTATGCTTTGCTTGTAGGGTGGGTGTATCGCTATCCTATCAGTGATTCTGACAAAAAAATCCTAGATACTCTATACATTTTGAACTTCCATTGAATATATTTAGTAGATTTTTTAAATGGGAGCTGAATAGGTTATTACTGTTCATCGTAGTAAAAATATTTAGAAACACCATACAGATGTCTGCAGTGCTTGAATTACATAGACAACATTTTGATTTAAATGATTAAACATGCTATCACTCTTCTGTTAGAATAAACAGTGACAAATTAAAATTCTGTCACTGCGTTGGCTATGTAATGAACTTTTTTAATAAGAAAACATCATTAAGTATTTTTATTATTATTTAAAAAACTTTATGTGCATGTTCTGCTAGAACATTCATGAAGAAAATGAATATCATTTCAGGCAATATTCTTGTGATCATCATCAGCCTGACAATTTGTATATTGCTAGTCATGGTGCTGATTGTTCTCGTGCTGCATTTCCACTACCAAAATTTAAAGAAGAACACACCAGAGGCTGCTGTACACTTTAACAACGACACTTCACACAGCTCGTCTGCACCTGTCTCCGAGCAGTCCAGAATAACAACTGATCTTCTACCAGCTGTACCTAAGAGTATGGCTCCACTCTATACTGAGGTTGGTTGTGTACATATATATATTATTCTTATACTTACACATAAGTTTTATGCTGACAAATATAGTTGTTATACTGACAGTTATTTCACATAGTAGATACACTAAAGGGGGTGGCATGGTCTAGTGGTAGGATGTGAGAGAAATGCCTGATTCTTAACCCTGTTCTGGTCCGCATGGCTAATGACCAATAGCTTGAGCTGGTAATGACCATAAATGAGATAGTAGATAAATTGACAGGTATAGCACATGGCAGTTACACTGACAGGTATAGCACATGGTAGTTACACTGACATTTGTAGCACATGGTAGATACACTAACAGCTCCACCACATGGATTTTACATTGAAAGCTAAATCATATTACAGACTGCACAATTGGTGCTGTGGAAGTAGCACATAAATCTGTACTATAGAAGTAAATCCCTAAATACTGACTATATTGTATTATCACTCTTAACTGATAATCCTACTATATATTTACATCCACTGGATTTATAGAGTTAAAATTTAATCTAATGTTGTCTTGGCTCGTAGGTGGTTAAACCAAACAATCATCTTGAAAAGATGAAACCACCCCCATTGACTACCTGCAACTGTGGACCTGCGCTTGAGGGGGCTTGTGGGGGAAGTGACCCTGAGGTGGACACACCCCTCATGAAGTCCAGTGAGTCGTTTACACCCCCACCGTGTGGCAAATGTGACCAGTACGTGGACATGCAAAGCCTGGGTAAGGGAGACAACCACACGTACAGCAACGAAGAGAAGCCGAACTTTGCGGGAGATAATTTCTATGAGAGCTTGCCGTGAAGGATCACTTGAAGGCTTCTGTAGAAGCCACAGAGATTAAAAAAAAAACACAACTCCTCTACAGGTCAAACTTTCAGTAGACCTCAGAGGTAGAGGAGAAGAAGAAAAATTACTGCTTGTAATTTTATCAAACTTCATAACAGAGACAGCCCACAGCAGGCTTTGTATCTAGCTAGAAGCATCGCAACTGTTGTAGGCGACCACAGTACGTGTTAAAAGATAGACATTTCAAATACTGTAGATTGTGGTATTTGTTGAACGGTCCACAACAGCTTAATAATCAACTGTTCCAGCATTATTGTTTTTATACTTTACTTTAACCCACCTAGTGCAATACCGGTGTGTGCAAATGTCTTGTGACCAAATGTAAATGCAATTTCATATCAGTAGATTACATGTTGTGTTAAAATCATGCTTGATTCATGACGTACACATTTTTAACAAATTTTTTATTAACATTTTTATCAAATGCCATTTACTGTTGTTTTTTTTTAAATTTACATTTTTAGAATTATTAAAGAAAATTTAAAAAAAAAACCTCAAGAAGTTACAAAGCTTAACATAGAATTTGTGTTGTTAGTATCATATTATAGATAAAAGATTGGATGGCTATGAAAAAATGATAACAGGTTGTTATATATGCAATAGGAGACAGCATGGCCTAGCTGTAGACTGCTAACCTGAGAGACGCGAGTTAGAATCTGGGTACAAGTCAGTAGAACGTCCACCCAGCTCTCATGGATATCTAGTTCACATTAGGGAAACAAAGGTGGTTGAGCATAGTGATGACCACATTATCCCCTTGTATAGAGAGGTCATTGTAAAAGATCAAATCGGCTTACCTCCACCATGTGTCTTGGGCACAAATGGGAAAAGATGATCCATGTAATATTTTAAAAAAATGTTTTCAAGTAAAGGTAAAATGTTGTTTAGGCTTGAAGGTTTACTAAGTTCTGTGACCCTGGCATATGAAAGTATTACACTGTCAGCACTATTCCCCTTTAAGGTACCCACGGAACTGGGTTTACTCAGTGAGAACTTAAATACCTAACAGGACTGGAAATACAATGAGACTTAATTCTTATCTGTAATGGATTGTGTTAAAAATGATTCACCATCTTAAAGAAGAAGTAGGCCCTACAAAGAATGAAAATAATGTTCAGAACAATGTTGCTTGTCAGTACATGTGAGGAAGGGACTAACTAGTAGTATACACTACTTCACAAGTTGCTGCATAAAACAGTGAACAAATGAAAGTACACTACTTCACAAGTTGCTGCATAAAACAGTGAACAAATGAAAGTATTAGACCTGACGGTGTTACCAACTGAAGGAAACTCACTGTTAAAATGAGTCTACGATTCTGTGAATATTCTAATTACAACCTCTCAAAGAAGCAGGCCTACAACTATTTTAGTATCTGAATTAATTGCAAATTGTAAACATCATTGTTAGTTTAAAAAAAAAAAAAACAAACTTTTGTCTTCTTTTCAAATGTAAAAAAAAAATGTTCTATAATGAAAGTTTGCAGTACACAATATTCTCAAATTAAAAAGTGAATAACTTGAAGCATAGGGATTATTTTAAAAATAAAGTTTTTATTAATTCAATTTAAAAAAAACAACCCTCTAAAAACATTCTTTATAACACCAGTATATTAAACACCATGTCTAGATACATCTTTATATCAAACCATTGTTTAAGAACGACTGTTAAAAATTACCCTTTTATATTTTACACTTATACTGAAACAAGTCATTTATTCAATGGAATATAGCCCCTTTGAAGCCATAGATTTAGAAAAAATGATTGCATTTTCAGAAAAACCACATACATATTAATTAAATAAACATGGAAGAAAGAAATCGACTTTATACACTTATCCCTTGATATTACTTATAATTATAAACATACTTCTTGGGTATAAATAAAAAAAAAACAATTTCAAATTGTAATAATGATCAGGTAATAAGGTACTTTATACTCAGCTAAAATGATTTGATGAATGTGGAAAAGCAGTTCGTCATATATTAGTGCAAAATACTTATTGTAAATAACAAGCAAATAACAAAACACTAACACTTTCAATAACTAAGGGACCACATGTCACAATGAATGTATATCTACCACTACCTCTCTGTTCTTGATATTAAAGACTACATTTATTTGAATATTACCTCCCCTCCCCAATGCCTTGGAGTTTCATATAATGACTAAATATAAAATAAATTAGCATACATTGTTTAGAACTTAAAGGAGACAAGCTGGAGTGGAATTACACTTTTTCCTCAAGGCCTACTTTGTATAACGTCTACATAACTATTATATAGTTAATCATAGCCAACGGTAATCCATAAAAACAAACAAAAGTTAGGTTATCAAATTAGAAATTATTAAAACATGTAAAACTCTGTCTCCCCATAAAAGCCCTGAACATAACAGCAATTATCGACCACCTATAAATAGAATAATAACTGATAAATTAATTAATTAAATTTACTTCCTCTTCATCTTGACTGTCGTTTGCGTCTCCCTCTTCAACGTCCTTGACCGAAGCCTGGTTGTTGCAATTTTCACCCAGCAAGTGTGAACCCAGAATCAACTGCTTCAGCTCTCCTCGGACCAGCGCTATCACAACAGTTGTTAGCAGTGTCCCAGGGACCAGATACAACAACGCAGGTTGGCCCGAGTTCATGTACACTAAGGAAACCATACAGACGAGCATGCCAACAAAGTAGCCAACAGATGAGCAGATTAAGTACAGCATTCTTGTCCCTTTACGGACATCAAAGACGGCGTTGTATGACAAGAGAATACCTGGGATAATTATATCACCAAAACCTAGCAGAGAGTAAGCACGTTCCCTGCATTTGATGAGAGCGTTGTCGCCTAGAAGTGGGACAAGAAACACCATTGGTAGTGACTCTTTAGAGTGGCTTGAGCCCCCAGTGGCAACAGACTCCATTATGCTTCCACCATCTTTGGTGAAGAGTGGGGTGATGAAAACAAAAAAGACATCATACACTAGCAGCAGTACCAGCAAGATGGCGATCACTTTCAAGTTGGGGAGGCGGAGGTTGTGGATAAAATATATACAGAAGGAAGACCCGAGCAAGTCCTGGATTGTCCAGGCAAATTTGGAATGGCGTTCAACGGCCCAGAAGATTCCGAGGGTCAGGCAAGGCATATACAGCAGAAAACTTCGAAGCTTGATCTGCAATATGATAAAAAAATACATTGAATCTTAAGCAAATAATATCACAATCATTATAGCAATACAAAAAATAAACAATAATAACTGTTTCTGGTATATCTTCTTACTAAAAATCTATAACTTACTCCTTTTAGAATTTATAAAACAAATTCCAGTGTGATACTGAGTAATTTATTACTTATACGTGCCATGTTTTCAAGTTAAAAACTAGTGTAAATGTTTTATTATTAAAATACAAATGCAATTTCATAAGCTGTGATTTAGTGCTAACTGCTTATTTAAGGCCATAATCACAAAAGACCTGTCAGGGACTCTGCACTGATAGAGAAAAGATCTCAACAGTTTGTATTGACATGAGTTATTACACCCTGGTTAACTCATAATGAATATGAATATAAAACAGTCTGTCATTGAAAATTGGTTCTTCATAATTAGAATATAAAGGAGATAAAATTAAAGGTAACTTTTATCCACTAACTAACTTACCTTTGATTTGATGCAAGGAAGCCTATTCACAGGTATATCATACGATATTGGCACAACTTTTGACCACAATGGCAACAGGCATTGATAAAGACTGTACGAGGAGGCCAGACAAAATATTCCAATGAAGAAGTAAACCATGACGTCAAAGAAGAAATAAAGTAGCAACAGGACGGCACAGATGACAATGAACCACACTGCGACAACCCAGACTGTGAACTCTATCCTGGGCTCACTGGATTCTTTTCCTTTCATGTCTTCATCTCTCCTGTCAAGCGATCTTGACATTAGTTTCGCTTCATTGTATGCAGCCCAGCCTGCGCCGAGCATTACAAACAGTGTTGAAAAAAATATGATAACCAGCATGTTTCCATCCCACTCTGGCTGTACCGGAGCAAACAGCTTCACCACCACAGGTCCTGAAAGCTGCAAAACTTGCTGGTAATCATTGAAAGAGATAATGACCAGAGTGATGTTAGTAGAATGATAGTCTGATGCATTCCCACCAGGTATTGGAATCTTACTAGAATTTTTATCATCGACTATTATAGCAGCTTTTCCTTTCGCCGCCTCAATCAAATTAGCTTTCTGGGTGAAAGTGCAATCGCCTCTGGACACAGCCACGGCAGAGTTTTCAAACTTTAAAGACGAATTAAAGTCAGAAGGTTTACACCCCTGAGATGTGGAAAAGTCGAGTAAATTATGTGGTACTGTTTTATCCAAAGAGCTGGGGAGGTGTTGGAATTCATTGTTGTAGTAAACGCAGAAGGTCATCTTCTTGCCATCACTGCCACTTGCTTCCAGAAGAGCATTGCCACCAGCACCACATAACTGTTGGGTTGAATATTGTTTGATAAAATTCAAAGCTTAACCATAGCTATAGAGTAGTACAATCTGTAATATATGGGCTAGTAATCTAATTTTAAACTTTAAATAGCTTAAATCACTTTGAGATTATCAGAAGATTAGTTTAGTCATTTGAGCAGAGATTAATTATAATTAGGGCCTACTAAAAAACTAATTAGGCCTATAAATTGAAAATTTAATAATAATGTGATAAAATGGTAGTGTATGCTCTGGTGTGATGAATAAACTTGGCCAAAAGGCCTGCTTATTTACTTAAACTAAACTTGTCTTATAGATCTCGGTCTGCCTTAAAAAGTTGTGAAAAAAGTAAATTAAAAGCTTACCTTGAATTGGCAAATAAGGAAGAATATTGAAAAAGTGTTCAGAATGGCTCCTAGTCCTTTAGATTTTACTTTGATTCCACCCATTTTCTTTTTACAACTAGATATCTAGATTCTAGATCTAGTTCAATTATCAATCAGTTGAGGCAGAAGTCTGTGGAATCCAGTTTTATTTAAGTTAGTCTAAACAAGTTAATAAAAAGTGTAGTGACAATATAAGCGCAATTTTCTCATGTTATCCATAACAATTTTTAATTTTTTGTAAATATCATCCAATAAATATAAACTCCTACACGATGCTCAGTTTAAATCATCCTAGGCCTACACGATGCTCAGTTTAAATGTTCTTAATTAATTTTTTGTGACCAAACGAAAGGATATTTTTGAAAACTTTCTTCGGCAAGATTGGTCTAAATTATAGCAGGAATCGATTGGTAAATGTTTCAAGTCGCTAAGTGGTCTGGTTGCCGAGATATGGAGCAAAAACTCCATTTGTTCAAGGTTTTTTGGTTTTTCCGGGAAATCCAGGAAGGAATTCCGGGAATTTTTTTGGCCCACAATCATCGTCGGAACTTGCTTAACGTATTTGCTTTTGGAACTAGTCCTCGATATTGCTTCGTTGAGGAGGAGATACGACTTAAAGCTGCGGACACACATCCATCCATCCATTCATTCATCCATCCATCCAGAAATGACGAGTTAATAATCGCAGTTGTCCGTATGGAAATTGCGCTAAAAATTACTCTAAGGCTCTCTCTACTCTCTACAATACTCTACAAAAAGAGTCTACAGTCTACATGTAACTAAACTAATCTAGTCTAGAATCTAGATAAGATATAGATTCTAGATCTAGACTTCTAGCTAGAATCTAGTCTCTAGATCTAGATATAGTCTAGTATAGAGTTGATAGAGTCTAGAAAAATTCTAGACTAGAGTTAGGCTAGATTCTAGATAGGCGCTATAGTAATTAGTAATTAGGAGGCCTGCCTAAAATAAAAATACTCATACTGCTAACTGGCCTATTGGCTATAGTATATTGCCGCTATATTATTATAATTGCCTATACTCCTATACTATACTATTATTATTTAGGGTAGTAAGATACTTTTACAGTTAAGTAGCCTAGTTATCAGCCTAGAGATCAAAATCTAAATCTACTATCGATTAAACCTTTTGACCTGCTTGTTTGGAGACATTAGTTTCAACTTCCATTTACTAGAAGGCAGTCTAATCCTGTTGACTAATCGAGATAATCTTGAATAGATTCTTCTAGTCTATTTTTTAGGTCTAAAGATTCGTAAAGAATGTTTATAAATATAGATCTAAATGAAGCAATCCTTTTAAAAAGTATCGATACCAAAAGGGTTACGCTAAATGCTAGCTAGAAACGAATGTTACTGAATGTACCGAATAAAACAAAAATAGGCCTAGCAATCTGTAAAATGTGAATATTTTGATAGATCCAAAATCAATTAACTTCCAAGCCCCGAACACTTTGTGTTAGAGTTAAACTTGGGAATGGGGCATTTAAAATAGCCGTTTAGTAAGATTCTTGTCATGATTAATTAACAATCAAATCATAGTCTTTATTATTATGATACAAAGTTACACAGCAGGATTTTGTTACTTTAGGATAGGGGATAAGATTTTAAATTTTGTATTACCAATCTCTCTCTCTAGGCCCTATTTATATAATATATATATATGCCTATATAAATATTTGCCTATATATATATATATATAAATATAATTTATAGGCCTATGTGTATGTGTATGTGTATGCGTACGCATACGCATACGTATACCTATACGTATAGGTATACGTATACGTATATGTATATGTATATAGGCCTATATATACTAATTTGATGTATGTCCTGAAGTGCCCCCCCCCCTTGTGAAAAAAGTCTGGAAGAAACATGGTACTGTATGTGTGAGTGTAGGCCTACATGTATGTGGGAGTGTACTTGTGAGTATACGTGTATGTGTACAATTGTGTGAGCATGTATGTGTACGATTGAGTGTACTCGTTCGTGTGCATGCAATCTTCAAAGTAGACCAGTGTACCCTTAGGCCCTGACCACTTTATTTGCAAATTCACGACCGTTATTGGACTGTAAAATCGATGGTGCACCAATTAAGGTAAAAATGTCTATCATCAATGGAGCACCAATCAAGGTAAATATGTCTATCATCAATGGTGCATCAAACAAGGTAAATATGTCTATCATCAATGGTGCATCAAACAAGGTAAATATGTCTATCATCAATGGTGCACCAATCAAGGTAAATATGTCTATCATCAATGGTGCATCAAACAAGGTAAATATGTCGATCAAGTTGTGAGCTACTTCTACTACTGTATTTGTTTTGAATGGCCTGAGAAGCAAAAACTTGGTGAGATGACTTTGGTACACCATTATAATTGAAAGTCGATTACATCTACTTGGCAGCGCAATTAAAAATAAGATAATACCAAAGGCTTCACTACTATTTCTTTCCTTACGCCTTTTTGTTTCTTCATGCACGGCTCACAAACCTTTAATTTTATATATAACTATATATATATATATATATATATATATATATATATATATATATATATATATATATATATATATATATCTAATATATAAAGCTCAGTTCTGTATGTAATGCATTTGTATATCGTTGGAATTGTACGAATTTAAAAGTTAGAAAATTATCGTGCGCATTTGTCTAAATTTATGAGCTAAAAAATTACTATTGAAAGTGTTGGGAAATAATTTTCATTTTTCAAATTAAAGTAATAATTGTCGGCATGTTTATTAAACACAAGTTTTAAAAAAAATATCATCTTTTACAAAAATTCTAATTATGTCTTTATTTAGTCCTATAGCAATTACTTCCCTTTGATAAATTAGGAAAAACACAATTACTTCCCTTTATAAAACCATAGCATTCCGTGAAAATAATTTACTTTTTAATTACTTTGTTTTGGTGTTGGGAAAAAAAATAATTACATAATTAGCGGGGATTGATCAAGTGCAAATGTTGTAGGTATTTTACGGATAAGCTTGGAGTATTAAAATTGTTTATTAAATTGAAACAGGCGCGTTCGTTTAAGTGAGTGCAAAAGACTGTGAATAAGTTGGGGTACTATAGTCGTTCATTAAGCTAAAACAGGTGATTCCGCCCCGGGCTTTTATGTTCGCGTTAGTGTTTTCTTTGTGTTTAGGTGGGTTTGCGTTAGTGGTT
Source organism: Physella acuta (assembly GCF_028476545.2). Classification (NCBI taxonomy): domain Eukaryota; kingdom Metazoa; phylum Mollusca; class Gastropoda; family Physidae; genus Physella; species Physella acuta. The sequence goes on along the minus strand of NW_026731944.1, from coordinate 243,055 downwards.
GCGTTTTAATTTGGTTCGTTTTTGTTCTTTCTTTTTTCGTTTTTGTTTGTGTTTTTTTTGTTTGGGTTTGTATTTGTGCTTTTGGTTGGTTTTGCGTTCGGATTTGGTTTGTTTTCGTTTGCTTTTTCGTTGTTTTTTTTTTTTTTTGTTGGTATTGGTGTTTGTGGTTGGGTTTGTTGTTAGGTTTTTGTTTTCGTTTGCTTTTTTGTTTGTTTTTTCTTTGTGTTTGTATTGGTGTTTGTGGTTGTGGTTGGGTTTGTTGTTAGGTTTTTGTTTTCGTTTGTATTTGTAATTGTGTTAGCGTTATGTTTGCGTTTTGTTGTTTTGGTTGGTTGTGGTTTGGGTGGGCAATGCCGGGTTTATGATGATTACTAAACACACAGGTAATGGTCTTTAACAGAAAGGTTTTTCACAGAAGCCAGAGCAGGGCCTGGCCGGGACGGCTAGTCTAATATATAAAGCTCAGTTCTGTAACGTGTGGCAAAAAAGTTTGTCGTTGACAGTTCTATGGATTTAAGTGTTAGATTTTTTATCGTGCTCATAGTCTAAATTTACGATTCAAAAAATTACCATTGAAAGTCTTTAAAAACAATTTTCACTCTATTTACTTAGAAGAATAATTTTCAATTATGAACGCGACATAAAATTTTTAAAAAGTGTATCGACGTTTATAAAATTTCTAAAATTGTATCGGAAATGTATTGACTGCACAGTTACTTCCCTTTAATAAAAAAAATTCTTAAGAAGAAAGAATTTACATTTTATTACTTTGTTTATGGTGTTAAGAAAAAAAAATAATTACATAATTAGCGGGGATTGATTAAGTGCAATGTCGTTAGGTATTTTTAACACTGCCTTTTATTTATTCTATACACTGAACATACTGTTCAATAATTATTATTTTTTAAATCAATAACATTTAATAAGCCAGGTCCTACAAATCCTATATGTTTATTTCTTTCCATTTACGGATAAGCTTGGAGTATTATCATTTTTGTTCACTAAATTGAAACAGGCGCGTCCGCCGGCGCCCTTGCACGGTTCGATTTGGCACCCTGGGCTATCATGTGAGCGCTATGCTGCATAATTTTGTTTTGAACAGTGCGATAGACAATGGATAAGAAAGGTTACTATAGTCTTTAAGTGAATCAAATCCGGGCGTCCTCCGGCACCCCGACAGGGTGCTATTTGGCGCCCCGGGCCTTCCGGTGTACGCTATGGTATCTACGTTCGCGTGAGTTCCAAAGACTATGAATAAGTTATGTACTATAGTCGTTTACTAAGTTCAATAAGGCGGTGACGTCATGGTGCGTCCTCTGGCGCCCAGACAGGGTGCTATTTGGGGTCCCGGGCCTCCCGTGTTCGGTTTCGCGCCTACGTTCATTAAAGTGAGTGCAAAAGACTATGAATAAGTTGGGGTATTATAGTCGTTTATTAAGCTGAAACAGGCGATTCCGCCCCGGGCTAGACTCTGAGCACTGTGCGTTTATGTTCGCGTTAGTGTTTTCTTTGTGTTTAGGTTGGGTTTGCATTAGTGGTTGCGTTTTGATTTGGTTCGTTTTTGTTCTTTCTTTTTTCGTTTTCGTTTGTGTTTTATTTTCTTTGCGTTTGTGTTTGTATTTGTGTTTGTGGTTGGTTTTGCGTTTGTATTTGGTTTGTTTTCGTTTGTTTTTTCGTTTGTGTTTTTTTCTTTGGGTTTGTGGTTGGTTTTGCATTTGGATTTGGTTTGTTTTCGTTGCTTTTTCGTTTGTTTTTTTCTTTGTGTTCGTATTGGTGTTTGTGGTTGTGGTTGGGTTAGTTGTTAGGTTTTTGTTTTCGTTTGTATTTGTAATTGTGTTAGTGTTATGTTTGCGTTTTGTTGTTTTGGTTTTGGTTTGGGTGTGCAATGCCGGGTTTATGATGATTACTAAACACACAGGTAATGGTCTTTAACAGAAAGGTTTTTCACAGAAGCCAGAGCAGGGCCTGGCCGGGACGGCTAGTATATATATATATATAAAGCTCAGTTCTGTATGTAATGCATATGTTTGTCGTTGGTCTTGGATGAATTTAAGTGTTAGAAAATTATCGTGCGCATTTGTCTAAATTTATGAGCTAAAAAATTACTATTGAAAGTATTGGGAAATAATTTTCATTTTTCAAATTATAATAATAATTGTCGGCATGTTCATTAAACACAAGTTTTAAAAAAATATCATCTTTTACAAAAATTCTAATTATGTCTTTATTTAGTCCTATAGCACTTACTTCCCTTTGATAAATTAGGAAAACAAAATTACTTCCCTTTATAAAACCATTGCATTTTGTGGTAAATAATTTACATTTTAATAACTTTGTTTTGGTGTTGGGAAAAAAAAAATAATTACATAATTAGCGGGGATTGATCAAGTGCAAATGTTGTAGGTATTTTACGGATAAGCTTGGAGTATTAAAATTGTTCATTAAATTGAAACAGGCGCGTTCGTTTAAGTGAGTGCAAAAGACTATGAATAAGTTGGGGTACTATAGTCGTTCATTAAGCTAAAACAGGTGATTCCGCCCCGGGCGTTTATGTTCGCGTTAGTGTTTTCTTTGTGTTTAGGTGGGTTTGCGTTAGTGGTTTCGTTTTGATTTGGTTCGTTTTTGTTCTTTCTTTTTTCGTTTTTGTTTGTTTTTTTTTGTTTGGGTTTGTATTTGTGTTTTTGGTTGGTTTTGCGTTTGGATTTGGTTTGTTTTCGTTTGCTTTTTCGGTTTTTTTTTGTTTTTTTTTGTTGGTATTGGTGTTTGTGGTTGGGTTTGTTGTTAGGTTTTTGTTTTCGTTTGCTTTTTTGTTTGTTTTTTCTTTGTGTTTGTATTGGTGTTTGTGGTTGTGGTTGGGTTTGTTGTTAGGTTTTTGTTTTCGTTTGTATTTGTAATTGTGTTAGCGTTATGTTTGCGTTTTGTTGTTTTGGTTGGTTGTGGTTTGGGTGGGCAATGCCGGGTTTATGATGATTACTAAACACACAGGTAATGGTCTTTAACAGAAAGGTTTTTCACAGAAGCCAGAGCAGGGCCTGGCCGGGACGGCTAGTATATATATATATATATATATATATATATATATATATATATATATATATATATATATATATATATATATATATATATATATATATATACGCCACTACGTAACTATGTCCTGTCGTTCCATCATCATAATAGCAACTTTATCTTTGACATCTATAGTATCATATAGGGAATCATGTGGAAGTGTATTCTTACATCCCTCGGGATACATCACGTTTAGTAAATAGTTACCCATCACTCAGTACCGTTTCTTCTATTGCCCTAGATGACTGAGTTGGATTGTGCATGTATTATATGACACAAAAACTTGCCATTTTCAGATCTATGCCAAATCCCTAGATCCACACAATTACATAACATTTTATAAAGGAGCTCTCTCTCAAAGCAAAAAAACTTTGGTATTACATACATATATAATTATAATAGCCAATATATATTTAATAATACAATTTCATAAAAAGATTCACTAAAAACACTAGAGTTTACTTTTCTTTTAATTCAATACTTAAAATTTTGGTAATTAGTGATAATTCTTGGGTTTGTCTTTAAGGTGCCAATTTAAAAAAAATAAAACCTCCTCCTCATTTTGTTGTTAAAGCTGAAATATATATATACAATTACACCATATAGATTAGATACTTTTTATCAAGTAACAACTATTGCAAAACCAAATCATTTGGTTTATTGTTTGGTTATTTAGACATCAACACAACAAAACAGATTTAAGGAAACTTTTTACAAAGCAAACTTAAATAATGTAACACATACTTCTTCAAAGATTGCCCTTATCACATCTTTGCTAGAACAACAAGTTGTTCATTAAGGGGGGAGCTATCCGGACTCACAAAACTCTAGTTTTAAATATACTTACAATAAGCACATATTTTTGTTGAAACATTTTAATAAATTTTTATTTTTTTCTAGTATAAAAACAGATTATGACAAGATACTACAAATCTAGTTCTAGTTGTATATATAAATGGTGACTGGAAAGACGCTCAATGGAAAACTGCACAAAAGAGTGCCGCAAGGGCTTTTTTGTTTCCTATAATCAAGTATTTATAGACATTAGCAATGAATTACCCATGTACAATGTAGCATAATAAAAAAACTTTTCCATGAATTATGACAAAATTAAAGTGTATTATATAAGTAGTTTGTGCAGGTTTCCATTGCAGTTTTCCATTTGCGCATTTTTCTTGGAAACACACAAATATATATATATATATATATATATATATATATATATATATATATATATATATATATATATATATATATATATATATATATATATATATATATATATATATATATATAATGCATTTAAATATGTTATCTAAAGGATGCTGTATTGTATCTTAATATATAATTCTGATATGCAATATTGATAGTATAAGGACTGCACATAATACATTTTTTTAGATACTTTAAATAAAACAGTGGTTTCAATTTTTATAGATATGTTCAATAAAACAGTAGTTTAACACTTTATAACAGGAATCTGCACTCCCTAACATTATTTAACAATACAAAAGTTTAGAAAGTTCCATAAAGCTTTTTGCAGGGTAAAAATAATTTAAATTTAATTCAAAAGTTTTTATTTTTTAAAGAATATTTTGTAATAAAAAATACAAGTCATACCGCTATCATACATTATCATCTACTACTAAACTTTTTACTTACATTTTAACAACATGAGTAATGAAATATACATTGTGCTGGAGACAAATTAAAAATAAAATAAAATATATAAGATTGTAAATTAAATGTGTATATACAGTAATTAAAATCTTATTGCCCTAAGGTAAAAAAATATATTGTTGACTGGATAAAAAAATAAAACTGTAAAGGGAACACAAATATATGTCAATGGTATACTAATAATATCTATAACTGTGGGTTTGTTTTTGTTTTGTTTTGAAGGTCAGGTTTTTAGGTTAAAAAACCTTATAAAAAACTGAAATAGCTATTTTATTTTAACTGAAATAAATGTAACATGTTTTTATATGAGAAAATCGTCCTATACATTACTATACAAAAATAAATATAAGTTCATTTACATTATATAAAATTAAAATATTGTAAAATAACTTTTCATTATATTCTTGTATAATTATAAAATGTGTAAATAAAGTCAAGAAACAAACCTTACATAAACAAATTTAACCCAAATCCTGAAAGACAGGAAAAAAGAAACATCTAACAAATATTTTTACTAAATTTATGTGAACACTACTTTATCATGTGGCTTACAGTAAATGGGTTATCACATTCAAATAAATATTGTGATAGAAAATTTCAACTCTTATATAAGAAGTACAAAGAAAACAAAAGTTAATTTTTCCCGACAATAGCCTGAAGTAGTTTCTTAAAGTTGAAGCTGGTATCTTCTTTAATCCATCGCCACAATGTCTTGTTGGTAAGTTTGAGAAAACATTCTTTTATCTGCACCATGTCAATCTGAAATTTTATGTCAACACATAACTCTTGTCAAATACATAACTCTTGTCAAAAGCATAACTATTGTCAAATACAAAACTATACTCATATACATAACTATTGTCAAACACATAACTACTGTCAAATACATGACTATTGTCAAATACATTAATATTGTCAAATACATTAATATTGTCAAATACATAACTTTACTCATACACATAACTATTGTCAAACCTATAACTAATGTCTAACAAATTTCTAATGTCAAACACATAACTAATATCCAAAACATAACTAATCTGAACCACATAGTTATTTTCAAATACCTATTTTTAAAAATATTTTATAAAGCAACACTGAAGACAGTTGTCAGATCGTGTTCCCATGGAAATGGCCTGATAATGTCTTAATAATTCTTGCTAGATTCAAACTGCCAACACCAGGGCAGATTTAACTACATACCTCAGACCTGGAAACTATTATACGAATCAAGGTTCTCTCATCAGTGCCTAGACCTTTCATGGCATCCCTTAGTTTTTCAGCAAAGAACATGGGCCGACTTCTGATATTCATAACTGAATATTCATCAGAAAAAATGTTTAAATTAAAAAAAAAAGAATAGCTAGGAGAATAACAACTGTATTTAGCTATGTGATGTATTTTTTGTGTGTATGTGAATGTGTATGTATGTATGGATATTAAAACCTTAATAATTACTTACCAATGGCTCTGAGGCCTTGCCTAAAATCTCCAGAGGTTTCTCTGTCAACACTATTTAAGATATCTCTCTGCGTTATCTGATGAATTTATTAAAATAATAAATTTACATGGTCCACAATTATAACATGGTAAATTTTAAAATTCAAGGCAATATATTTATATAAATAATATTTACTGACATCAAAAACACATTTCCATAAATTCTTCAAAAAATTATCATTACAAAAATTATAAATAAATCCAATATTACAATCAGAATTGTGTTTTTATTATTGTAACTCACTTTGACATACTCGTCCCATATGGCCCGTAGCTGGTAGTAGTCACGGGATGAAAAGATTCTGTTGAACGTCTCCTCATCAGTTCCCCATCTCGCCTCCCCAGCCTTGTAGAGTTGCTGTGCTTCAATTTTAGCTTTCTCTGGGTCACAAAGTTTGCTGTAGTTGACTTCAAACATTCCTGAGTTAAAGCAACAATTAGTATTAGGAGTTTAGTATAGGAGTGTAGTAGATTTAAAAACATTTTTTTTTAGCTATTACAAGTCAACATACTGAAATGTATTTCAGTTTGATTAGAACTTGTATCAATTAAGATAATATTTTCCTGTATTTGTCCAGAATACATGGCCAAATAATTAAGATACTAATGGTGATTATAATGACTGCACCAACAATTTTAGAATTTTTAGAAATTCACAAAAAAATATGTTCACACTATAACAATCTCCAACACAAAATTTAGAAGTTTTAAAATTTCCTTTAAAAGTTTTATAGAAATTTATCTCTCGAAGCATACAGACTTATTGCCCCTTTGCTAGAGTGAACAAAAGTTACCTGTTCCTGTTCCATCTTGTGGGTTGATGATCTCCTCCACCGCAGCCTCTAACTTCTCCGGTGGGATCTCATATCTCTTGCCCTGTCCAATTGTAAAGCATTTAGTATCAATGTGCTTAACTTCATATGGAGCTAACTCTATATAAACTTTATTAAGAGCTTCTACACTAGCTATATAGAAGCCCTGAAGGATTAATGTCCAATTATAAAGCACTTAGTATCAATGTGTTAAACTTCATATGGAGCTTACTCTAATAATAATCACTATATAAAGGCCTTATTATGTGCTTCTACACTAGCTATATAGAGGCCCTATAGCACTTAGTATCAAAGTGTTAAACTTCATTTGGAGCTTACTCTAATAATAAACACTATATAAAGAATTTATTATGAGCTTCTACACTAGCTATATAGAGGCCCTATAGCACTTAGTATCAAAGTGTTAAACTTCATTTGGAGCTTACTCTAATAATAAACACTTTATATAAAGACTTTGTTATGAGCCTCTACGCTAGCTATATAGAAGCACTGAAGGACTAATGTCAAAAGAAAAAAACAACCCTGAATAAATTAGCTATTTACCATTGAAGCTGAGATGAGAAGCCTTTTAAAGTCACCACTTGTGTCATCTCTTATGTCTTTCTCAAACTGAGAGTCCTTGGCAAGTTTGGTTTTATGGACAACTACATTTTGGGGGGAACGTAAGGGAGTTAATCATTGGTCTGTACAAATATTTACATTTAATAGATCTACCAGGGAATCATAACACCAAAAAAGGCATTCACACAATTAAATAATTTTTTACTAAGGAAACTTTAATTATTGTCTATTTCTGGTGGTGGGAGATGGGAGATTACTTTTTATTTTTAAGTTAACTACTGATTTTTCTGTCTGCAATATCATTTTATCCTCTATGAAGTTACCTCCCTTAGATTGCATGAATGTTAGATTTTTAAATAACTGGATAATCTACCTTTAGGGTAAACTGCCCTTATTTCTTTTATTTGATCATTGGTGCGTGTCAGCAATATTTCCACAAGTGCCTGCTCATCTGTACCTAGACCCTATTAAGATTGGGATAGATAAAACTTAATTTAAGAATATAAATTAAATATTTTGAGTTTTCTTTCAACAAATAAACAACCATTACAATGTTTAAATATCAATGATTTTATGTGTATAGGCTTACATATCAAGTAAAGATGTCATAAAAATTTAGGAAATGAAAAGAGAATTTAAATACTTTTTTAATTATTAAAAAAAAAGCCTGCATAATTTACGCTACAAAAAAGTAAATCCAACAGCAACATACAATATCGTATTTTTTCCAAGGTAAAAAAAGCACCAATAGAATACTATTAATGTACACACAAATGTTGTTAGAAATAAAATGAAGAGTAACTAACTTTGAAAACAACTATGCCTGCTTTGGCAACTTAAATTAATTAATAAATTTAATCAATTCATTGAGAGTCACTAGCAATTGTTTACGTACATAAATTGCTTCTTTTATACACCAGGCGTCAAATTCAGCAGGGCTGACAAACAGTGCCATGACCAGCTCCTTGTAGTCACCACTTAGCTCACCCTTCAAGTCAGTGATTAAATCCTTTAACAAAAAAACAGATTTTCATTCAGTTTCATCAATGTTATTAATAGAAAAAATAAATTTATTTAGTGAAGTTTGTGTTTTTTAAATAGACAATATAACTTGTCTACCTACATGCTTAACACTTTGAAATCAGTGTAATGATAATCATTATATTTTCAGATACTCCTTAAATGTAATTCCAACTAAATTGGTTTCAATATTTTAAATAGTAATAAAGAATGGTTAGTGAGGGGCCTACTAGGATACATTAATTTATATAAGTTTAAATGAAAATGAATGATATATTTATTATATATATTTATATATATCAGATAAACAATTCTGCAATTTATGTACTTAATACCTATCTAATGTAGGCTTACATAAACTTATTAAAAAAATCTTATACTGCCATAAAAAGGATTTATATACACATGAAAGATAAAAAAAAACAACAACAACAACAAATAACCTACTCTGCCGTATAGAGTTTTAAACATATCTTTGAGCTCCTGCCTTTGTTGGTTGCATCTGGTTGATACAACTAAAATAATGGCATCATCATTTGTACCTGCAGGATACAAAAAAAGTTGGTGTTAAACCATAGTCTTTCAAGTAGTAAAGATACAATGTAATGAGTATTGTGTGTGTGGGGGGGGGGGGGGGGTTTGGAAAAACCACTATGGACTCCCTTTTCATGTTAAGTTACATTAATTTAAAAAAAATGTAAGTAAAGTAAAGTTCCCTTTCAAATCTGATGGTCTATGGGGCAAATGAAGAGTTCACTAGTTTCTGTGATCTCACCATATGAAGGGATTGTGTGGTCAGCACTATGCCTAGTCGCCTTTACTTAACCAAACGTGAGTTAGGTACCCATCAGAGCTGGCTGGACTTAGGGACGGTCTACTGACTTGGATCCGGATTTGAACTCGAGACTAACGGGTTAGAAGTCCAGCTCTCTGTCCCATAAAAATGTAAAATACCCTTTTAACCCTACGGGCCACAAGGCAGGTGAAGTAGAGTTCCCATGTTTCAGTGACCTTGGCATATGAGGGGATAGTGTGGTCAACACTATGCCCAGACACCTTTACGTTCCCTAACATGAATCAGGTACCCATCATACCTCTGGGACATTCTACAATCAAGAACCCGGTATTTGAACTCAAGCAATTTGCATAACAAAATCCTGCCTAAGCCACTGACTATTTTACAATCAAAAGAAAACATTACTTCAGATATCAACAAAAAAACACAAACCTAATCCCTTCATGGCCGCCCTTAGGTACTCGCAATCACACTCTGGGTCCCAGGCTTTGCCAACCATGCTCATGCTTCTGTTCTTGAGGTACCACTCAGCTACAGGGTCTCCGGTCTCGTACTTCTTGAATGGTTTCACAGTCCCTTCCGTCATGTCAAAGGTGCCGGAAACCTTCTGTCGTCTCAGTAACTCAGCGACAAACACTCTCTTCATCTCCTCCTTAAGTGTCTGTTTGATGGCCTCTTCTGACAGTGTCTGTTAAAACAATAAATGAGGTCTATGTAGAGAGATTTAGGTACATTACTCTAATCCTACAAGGGAAAGTAAGGCGTTTGGGCTTGGGCTGACTTAACCCTCCCTTCTTATGCTGTGGTCAAGAAAAAAGATGAACTCTCTGTTCAGTGGGCAATCGGGTTCCTGAGGGTTAATTTACTTTACTCTAATACGGACAAAATGTTTAAACATTTAAAAAGAATGTTGTTAAAACCTTAGAAATAACTGAAGCTTTTCGAATTAATTAAGCCAAAATAAGAAAAACAAAAAAATTAAGCTATGAAAATAAAGTATTTTTAAATAAAAAAAAATCACTGTGACCTGCAGTAAGAGTATTCCTTCTTGTAGGGAGATAACTGTATAAATTATGTTAGGGAACAGCAGTGTATTACTTACTGGAACCTGTTTTACTGGCTCAGCAGGCTGAACTGGCTGGGGCTCTAGGATCTCTTCTGCTTTTTTTTCTTTCACATTCTGGAAATATAATTTACAAAAGGTGGCTGGGCATAGTGCTGATCATGTATTTTGTACGCAGAAATTACAGAAACAGATTCTCCATTTTGCGGTCTCAATGGACCATCATATTTTTTAAAATTTGAAAATCACCCAGCATGACAAAATACTGCCCACATCACTGATCTTCTTAACCCTTAAAGCGTGCGACACATCGCTTTACTCGTTGTGCATGAAGTATATAAGCATACATCACATAGATGACACGTGAAGTAAAGTAAGTATTCTTATTTGATTTAAGACATTGAAATAAATACAAAAAATTTACCTGTCCATTCCTTATCATTTCTTCAAGTCTCTGTAAAAAAAAAAAAAAATTTATAGAAAAAGAAATGCAAAAAGAAGATATAAATTCAATCTTTCCCACAAGATACATATCCTAATCTTCACAGATAACGAGCTAATTAAAGTTCTTACCTCCATTAGCTCCACCTGTTTCTGCCTCTGGTAAAACTGCAGGTGAGAGTCCATTGTCTTCAGGTAGGTTGATGTAGGCATATCCATCACTTGGGGTGGCTGATCGGTAAAAAATAATATACGATTATCGATCACTCAATTGATATATACATTTTTATAAGACATGTGGCTTAATGTGTTGTTGTTTTTTGCCTCATTTAAACCACCTTGTTGTTTACACAAAGCAGTAAAAGGATAAAGAAATTTATAAAAGAGAGAGAAGAAGGGAAAAATCTGTTTAAAAAATATTAACAAACATATATTTAAAAAAATGAATCCAATGATATCAGAGATATTTAACAAACCTGCTCTGTCATTTGCAGAGACTGTAAATGCATCTGCTGTACATTGGGGACATTTGCAAAGCCAGGAATCATGCCAGGGGGTTGGTAATAGGTATAATTGTTTGATGGCACTGAGAAAGTTTTGTAACAGAGAAAAATTACATACATTGAATATTATATTAAATTCAATTGAACCATAATTAATTATTTTTATTTTCAATATAGATTGGAATTAGCATTCAATTTTTTAAAAACATATTGGATAACTTTTTTTATAAATATGCTTGATTCATAGTATTTATATAACTTAACAAGTTAAGAAACTGGAAACAAATTAATGTATGTAAAATTTTTTTTTTAACATACCTTGATATTGATTGACATTATATGCACTGTATGCATTCATAGCCATAGGGGGTGGTGGAGGGCCGGAGTTGGGGTACTGTGGAGGATACACTGAATCCCCAGGGTTGTATGGCGGATAGTTAGACTGAAAGCAATATAAGTAAACCATTTTACAAAAAAATTAATTTCATTTTGTTTTAAATTGTACAAATAATTTCTTAGGTACAGATTTATGAGGTTCTGATTTTCATTATCTATAATAACTCAATACAAATATATATATATAATGTACATCACATACCTGATAATACATTTTAAGGTCCTTTCTGTATAAATATAAAAAGAAAGAATATGTTATTGAATAATCAAGTAAGGAAGGAGGGGGGGGGGGGTGACTTTTATGGTAATATGCTATGGGTTTAATAAAAGGCCCCACATAATTCAATTTTAATATTTAAGAAATAAATTTATTGAAAATATCAATTATCATTTTATTGTGTCAATTCAAGGAGAGGGGGGTACTTCTTAATGGCATTTTAGTTATAGTCGAAAGGGACCTATTGACTGTCTTTTTGCCTAGCTATAGTATGGATTGCAATCATATAAGGAAGGGGATACAAATAAACTAATTGATGTGAAAACATTCAGTTTAAAGACGTTTGCATTATTATCCATTGTTCCTCTTTTATTCTAGTAGTACATTAGTTGAGTAGTAGCTTATCAACTAGTAACTAGTTAGGTAGTGTTAATTCAAATTCTGATATGGATAAACTTTTTCAAAATTAATATAGTAATGTAGTAATTTTTAATAACTAGAACTATATCTCATTTTAAAACAAATATATATATATATATATATATATATATATATATATATATATATATATATATATATATATATATATATATATATATATATATATATATATATATATATATATAAGTAAAAGTAGGTAACAGCATTCTAAATAAAAGTTAAAGTTAACACAAGGCCTTTTATAGTGATTAGTAGATAGTGAGTTATTTGAATTTGACTTCACTTTACTTACCAGTGTCCAGTCAGTAGTGAGTAGTGTCCAGATTTGGCAGTAGCAAGGTAACAAAGTAATACAAAAACCCTATGCAACCTATAGTATTAGTAAGGAGATATTGATCTAGGTTTAGATAATAGAATAGATTAAGATGAGTACTAGTAGGCCTACGCCCTACGCCTAGTGACCCTAGTCCTAGTCGATATCTGAAATATTAATAATACTGAAATGTTTATTAAGAGATATTTTTAGTATCCACTTATTTTCAACACGTTGATTAGATTTATATACATAGTATAGGCCTATATTTAGATTAATAGGCCCTACAAAAATATTAAATTACCCAATAATAGAATCTAGAAAATAAAAAAGTGTTTGACGTCAAGCACGTATGGAAAATCTACCATGGTGATTGTAAACAAACTAAAAGAAAATAGAAAAAGTACGTCAGAGTAACCACCAACGAAAGCCCCTTTTATATTTTTTTTACACTGTATAGCTGGTCTATGGAAATCGATTTGGCAATATTTCTAAAAATAACTTTTAAAGCCCGATTGTGTGTAACTTTATGCGTGTGTGTGTGTGTGGGGGGGGGGGGAGGGTGGTAGAGTTAATGCTTTTAAAAAACAATCGTGACCCAAATAGGATCTACATAACAGAAATTATTTTTAGTAACATGAATAGAATGAAATTCAAACTGATTAATACGAATCTGTTAAAATAACAATTTTCAAAAAAAAAAATCTGTTTAGCTATACCTGTTTAGGTCTATAGTCTTGCTGCAGTTAAAGCCTAATTATAGAAATTGTAATATTTTATAATGGATTGTAAAAAAAATGTATCCCCTCCCATATATTCTAATCCATGACCATGTACAAGAACACGAATGTACTCTTCAATTTAATTGACTTTATCCTTCAAGTCTCTTCTTGATTCATTTAACTATTGATTGTAATAGCGTGTCATAAAAAACATAATGGCAATGTTCAAGTTTTATTTTCAGTGCTTGAGACAGCACTTGTTATATTGCTGTCTGCATAAAATCTATCACAGTTTAATTACTTTGTTTGGTAGTTTGACTAGTACGGCTTGAGTGTATTGTTTAATGTTTATCACCTCCCACACCTTCCCTGTATTACTTTATCCCCATACACTTTAACTACACATCAGTTTAAAGAAACATTTTTTTCTTTGTACATTTTATGAGGCCCACATAACCATAAGGATAAAATGTTTATTGCAGCTTATTTTCATAGTAGATCAAACATCTTATATATATATATATATATATATATATATATATAATTCTCTACATCAACCTAACATGAGGGACACCACCACTTATACGCACACCGACCCACACCCCCCCTCCCTTCCAAGCATGCTCAACAGATCATATCGCTACTATCCCCACCCGTCTGTTGTGCTGAGGTTCCTGCTGAATGTTTACAATTGTAGAGCCGGGTCGAATTAATGACGGCTATTAAGGGCAGATAATACAGTTTTTAAATGATCTGAAACTAAAGGGAGGTAATTGTATACCAAGTACTGAATGACCTTGTGATTATTTATTTTACCTGATTAAATATTTACAACCCATATTGTGACTTAACTGTACTCTTGGTACAGATAAAAAGATTTTCCTGTTTAAAAAAATGTGAAGTACTCTTTTCAAAATAAAACAGTCCACAGGACAGGTGAGTAGAGTTCATCTGTTACCTAGGCGTACGAAGGGATCGCGTGAAGGTATAGCGTGGTCAACATTATGCCTATCCACCTTTACCCCAAGAAGAGTGTAGTACAGTGCCAATTAGACTATTTGCAGTGTTTTGAGCAGTATTTTTTAAATGGGTGGGGTGTATTACAAAACACCTTCTTCCAATTAAATTTTCAGATGTGTTTATAATGTGTATATAATTATGTGTGTATAATATAAATACATACATACATACATATATATATATATATATATATATATATATATATATATATATATATATATATATATATATATATATATATATATATTATATGAAATTTAAAGAAAGGTTATAATTAAAATCAATTAACGAATTAAACAACAAAATATGATATTAAATCAACAGTTTAATAAATAAACATTCAACTAGTAAAATCTTAAATAGTATATGACATTATTTCAAAACATTAACTTCAAAATCAACAAGCATTGAACATGAGGCATTATATTTATACAAGCCATTACAGATAAAAACAAAATGGTAAAATGTACGAATATCCTATGAAAAAATGCCAGAAACAAAAAATAAATCATAAAAGACTTTGTACAGACTTGAGCTCAGCAGATGAAAGGGGAGAGAGATTAAATCCTTTTAGATGGTCCTTATGTTCTAGATCATGCAGCTCATTCACTTTAACTTTTAAACTTGTACGAACTCTGCTCATTTCACCATCAAGAATATCGTAATCTAGAACATTAAAAAATTACTTCCAATTACCAAGTACAATACAGTTGAATACTGTGCTGCTAAATGAAACATAAAATAAAAATATACATTATAAAGAGTTGACTAAAAAACAGTAATATGCATGTGGGGGTGGAAAGAAGAGCTATAAATAATTTTCTTAATATTTTCCTGTGATACATGTATAAAAAATGTTTCTAAGATATATAATTTCCTAATTCTATAGGAAACATATTTCTAAAATTTTATTTTAATTTCAGAGATAAAGCTGTTTGGTTTAAATGGTTGATTAATTTGACTTAAAATAAAAGCTGTTACCTTTAGACAACATCTGTACTGCTTTTTTCTGATCAACTTTTAAAAACATTTTCCCCGCACAAATCCATGCCTTTTTATCCGCTCCTTTATCCTGCTGTAGTGCTCTGAAACAGAGGAAAGTATGATAAAATTGTCTAAATAATATTAAATTGTATTGCTAGAAAAAAAATTGGTTGTTGAAAAGTTGATATATTAAACTCAATAATTTGTTGCAAGATTTATTTTATTTATGCATTTTATGAAGAAAACAATACTAATGGTGGTGAAATTATAACTCTAAATACAAACAGACAATTTAACCTCATAGCCTCTCTTGTTTTGTTTCGTTGTCTGTCCAAGTCTATTAACTCTCTGCGACCAGCAAGAATGTCTTCAGCAACCACTTCAATCCGAGACAAGTCCTCCAGCATTTGATTCATATCCTTATCCATGGCTTGCTTATATCAAATAGCTAATGCATGTGTATTTGAAGACCTGTTAATTGATAATAAACAGTTATGCTACTTCACCAACTAAATCCTTAATTATGATTTTATTTTGAAACGAGTTATTAGAGCATTAGACTATAAGTTATGAAATATAAGGGGGTATAATTTTCCAACCTGTGTCCAAAAATACTTTCAACAATAGGAGTGTTTGGCTGTTAGTTAATATAGAAAATAATGAAAATAGAGAAAAGAAGACCCAGTAAGTAATCGATAATTTATTCTTATGTTGGATAAATGTTTTTTACTGGTATTGGGTCAGTAGTAGTTAGAAATCAAGTAGTTTACAGAATGTAGTAAATTAAACTAGTAAATCTAGCAGGGTAAATATCTAAATCTAGTAATTGTAGTAAAGTAAAGTTCCCTTTTCAAACTTGACGGTCTATAGGGCAAGTGAAGTAGAGTTCACTTGTTTCTGTGACCTTGGCATATGAAGAGATAGTGTGGTCAGCACTATGCCCAGCCGCCTTTACTTTCCCTAACGTGCGTTAGGTACCCATCAGAGTTGGGTGGACTCAGGGACAGTCTTCTGATTTGAACCCGGATTCGAACTCGAGACTTACGGGTTAGCAGTCAAGTTCTCTACCGCTAGACCACTCCATCCCACAGTAATTGTAGTAGCATAGTAATAATTATTTGTTATTAGTTGACTAGTTATTAGTTAAACAATGTTTCTTTCAAACATTTCTCGGGTGGGGAAGGGGGGGGGGAGGAACGTGAAACTTTTTGGGGGGGGGGGGGGGATGGTTGTATATTGAATAAAAAATAATGTTGTTCAAGGGGGAGGGGAGGGGTAAGTCGTGCTTGACCCCTACCCCTTTACTTCTCGAAGAGATGCCTCATCATAATCATTCACATACATTGATTGAGAGAATAAAGAAACTAATTTTTATGCACTTGAAATACAACTGCTCTAGAGTCAATATTGAATCTACTATAATCTATATTCTATCTATATCTATCTAATCTATGGCATGGGCTCAGTGGCGTAGCTAGGATTTTTGGGCCCCTATGCAAAAAGTGTTAGTGGGCCCCTCAGAGGCGTAGCACCCCCCCCTCTCAAACTTTCGAAAAAGGGCCCCTATTTCAGGCTATTTGCCTTGGGCCATTGGGCCCCTATCATCTATGCCTTGCTGCTTGCTTACCCTAGCTTTACGCGCGACTTTACGGTAGCTACGCCACTGCATACCATTGGCCGGATGAACACATTGTCAGACACTGGTATAAGCAATCATCCCTATCCCTAAAAATAATATGAATTACATCTACTACTCTTAGCCTTTAGATCATCTGGTCAACAAAGGTGCTCAAATCATTCAACCCGCTTCTTCTTCCATTCATCACTTTTTCTTCCATCAGTGACCTTTACCCGGAAGTAGATCTAAAAGTATCCAAACAAACACAAAAGATAAAACACGCCGATAATCTTCTTTCAGCATGGCAGCGGCATTTCGAATAGTGAAAAAAGAAGGTAAAGAGTTTAAAGAGTACTTGAGGAGCTTAAAATAAATAGATCTCTATATTCTACTTTAAAAAGCTTAGAAGTTCTAGATCTAGACTCAATCCAGCTATGCAGTCATATTCTAGGGTAATCTATCGTTTTGGGTACGTAAAATCGCCCGCGATTTGTAATGTGAAAAACAGGTGACTCCTTAAATTTTAATAATTATTTCACATTTTGAGGAGGATTTATGTTTTAAAAATTCAAAAATGTTTCCTTGATTCATTTGTGTACCTGTTTTTAAACAATTGAATTAAAACTTTTCCGTAATAAATGAAGACTAGCGATGTTTCCAACAGATGCAACCATGCTCATTTACTATAGCAGCCATCTTGTCTAAGTTTTATTTTTATAAGCTTTAGCGCCAGATTCAGGAGGAAGCCACTCTATTTTACAAATGGCTGCTGTAATATATAGCAAATCTTGCTCTCAGACACTGTTTAAAGTTAATTTCTGGCCTATATCGATATATTTAGCTATTGATTTAGGTTTATTATTCATTTATCTATAATATTTGACACAAAAGTATAACAATATAGGCCCTACTTCTATTACTTCTATTAAAGCCTTGACAATGAGGTAACGTTTTCGTACATAAATAGCCGCGGGCGATTTTACGTACCCAAAACGATAGATTACCTATTCTTTCTAGACTAGATCTACTCTACAGATTTAGATTTTTAAATTTTATCCTAGTCTAGAAAGTATTAGTCTAGCTAGAACTAGATCTAGATTCTAGTCTAGAGTCTCTTGGTCTAGAATCTAGAGTCTAGTCAAGTCTAGTGTAAACAAGTGTATCTAGATCTAGAATCTATCCACTATCTAGATTCTAGATCTAGATTTATAAAACTTACTAATACTTAGTACTTAGATTTAGAATTCAGTTTTCAATTTATTAGCCTATTAGTATTAATAATAAGGCCGATGCTAGCCGGAATAAGATACGCATGTGATAGATGCTAGCCGGAAACTACGACTTGCCTTCGCGGCGATGTTTTCGATGGTACTGCGCATGCGTGTGTTTACAACCGCTGAACCCTAACACCAACCCTAATCCTATCCCTATCCCTATCCCTATCCCTATCCCTAATCCTATCCCTAACCCTAGCCCTTATCCTATCCCTAACCCTAGCCCTAACCCTATCCCTACCCCTCATTCTAACCCTAACCCTAGCCATAGGTCACTGCGCATGCAGCAGAGCTATCTTTTGCCGACTAAGTGGAGACGTTGGGGAGAAAAATCTTCTTCCGAGTAGTCACTTCGTAATATAATATAGATCTACTTTATGTTGAATGAGCTCAGTCAATTTTTAAAAAAGGAAATTAATGTTTAAAAACAATAAAACTGCTATTTTGAGGAGGGATAGAGTATGGCTTTTTTGTGCTTATGTGTGGCAGTGAGAAGTGAGGTAAAAAGTGTCAAAAAGTGTGACAGCATTTTAAGGACTTCTTCAACCCCCCCTCCCACCTTGAGAGAAAGACTTTCATACTTCATAGACCAAAGCCAAAAAATGTATATTAAATCAAGAGAGTACTAGATCTAGGTCTAGATCTAAATTTAGTAATGAAAGTATAAATGAATTCTTATTATCAAAGTTATTAATTGCAAGTCGTAGTTTCCGGCTAGCATCTATCACATGCGTATCTTATTCCGGCTAGCATCGGCCATTATATTAATCTATTTTAGTATTTATATTGGCCAGGCCCTACTATTTACAAAATCATCTTTTTAAAATGTGAAATAGTGGCTGAAATTCAGATTCTAACGTTACTTTTCAAAAATGCAAAAGTGTGGCATCACACTATCAGACCAAACCTCATCACATATCACAAAATTACAAACCCCCAACCCCTTATAAAGTGCGATATCATATGAGTATGTAGAAGAAGCATGCAGCAAGGTTATGTAACACTCTCATAGAAAATTAAATTTTAACTTTTATATATTTATATTCTAAAAACTCAGATTGTTTGTATGAATATGTTGAAATGTTCCAACTTAATATTTTAAAATCGTGTTGAAAATTTAGTAAATTACTAAAATTAATTTATTTCAACTTAAATGGGGTGCTAATTTTAAGGAAAATGAAAACAAACAAGCTCTGTAAGACTTCACCAATAGTCATAATTAGCAGCCCATTTAAGTTACAATAAAATCTGTTATACCAGGCTTGTTTCAGTTAAAGATTTTTTTTTTACCATTTTGGAATTTATTAATAAAACAAATGATTTACCAAAGCAATTTGTTTTTTTTATATTAGATTTGGAGGCAGAAGAACAGAAGGAGCCTAACCACACACTGCGATGTTTAACTTCAGAATTTGGTTGCCTGACACGTCAGGATGGCTCAGTGAGTTTATCCCAAGGCGACACAACCGCCATAGCTGTGACCTACGGACCGGCTGAGGTCAGAATGGTCAGGGAGCTCATAGACCGGGCAACAGTGGAGCTGATTTACAAACCCAAGGTGGGGATGACAAGTCCAGCTGACAGAAAGTACGAAACTGTTTTAAAAAATGCACTGGACGCCGCTATAATGACAAGCCTACACCCTCGATCGTCTATCACGGTGATTATACAGGAGACAGAAAATACAGGCTCGTACTTAGCTTGTTGTATTAACGCAGCATGTATGGCGCTGCTCGATGCGGCAGTCAGTTTAAAATTCCTGCTGGCCGGCGTCGCCGTGGCGGTGTCGCAGTCCGGGCAGCTTCAGCTGGACCCCACGCTCCAGCAAGAACAGGAGGCCAGGGCTAACTTGACTTTTGTCTTTGAGAGTGTGGATCTAAAAATAGTAACAGTCGTGACGACAGGGAAGTTCACCCATGAGGAGTACAAGCAAGGGCTGGAGTTATCTCGTCTGGCTGCCGTCAATGTGTTCACATTCTTCAGGGAATCTGTCTCGAGGAAGCTGCTTCATCTCTGCAAGTGACGGTTTTAATCTAGAGTGTAGAACTTTGTTTTATAAAATAAACTAGACTTGTTAGCCAGAAAAACAACAAAATTGTTGGCCAAAATAAAATATGTTTATACTCACTAATTAATGTTTGACCCGGCACATATTCCTCAAGCATGTTATCAATTAATAACAGCTTGTTTATTGTTGTAAAAAATGAAATAAAAAATCCAGATGTAAAAGTTTTTAATAGTTCAAATTGTTATTCATATGAAGTGCATGTATTTATATGATCTATATAGGGACAAGCTGGTCATTGATATAAAATAATACTTGTTAGGTAGCAACTCTAAGACTGATTAAAAAAACCCCATTGGACTTAGATGGTGTAGATTGTTTAGTTAAAGTTTTGATTATAAGAAATTGTAGGTGTATACGTAATTGATCATCAAACCCAGATTCTCAGTCAGTGGTTGGGTGGGTGGGGGCTGCTAGAGTAAAATGAGAAAATAAAGGAGATATGAGCATATGAAGAGCACTAGTAATATTTTTACTGTTCACTAACTGAGTAATCCCTCCAACAAACTCCTGCATCTCGTCCCAATTGTGCGCCAGTCTTTACTAGTCCAAATAGTAATAGTGACCCATTCTATACTCCTTTCAGTGATGACCCAGTCACCACTACTACTGGCCCCTAAGGCTACACAGTCTCTACTGGTTTCAATGATGACCTAGTCACCACTACTACTGGTCTCCTATGGTGAGCCAGTCTATACTGCTTTCAATGACCCAGTCACCACTACTACTGGTCTCAGTGGTGACCTGTTCTGCACTACTGGTCTAAATAGTGACCCAGTCTAAATATTCTTGCAAAAGATGACCCATTCTCTACTGCTTTCTGTGGTGACCCATTGTATACTGCTGGTCCCATTGGTGACCCAGTCACTTCTGCCTTAAGTGGTGAAGCATTCTATACCATTGGTCTCAAAGGTGACCCTGTCCACAACTGGTTTCAAAAGGTGACACATTCTCATGGCCAACCTTGTAGTTTCATAACACCATTGAAGAGTTATGTCCCTTCATTTTTATTGTTGGTATTTTTAATAAACATCACAATCAAGGGAAACAACACTAAAATTATTAAAAATGATTTTATTGCAACCAAGCTCATATGTCCACTATCTACACTGGGCAGAAAAATCTCCGCTCAACTAAAGCAAATGTGTCGGATTCGAAAATTCAAAATACATAATACAATTTTGTTATCACTTGAAAAACAGTGGCACGTGATCCGTGCAGCTATTTATAGAACATTCTGTGTTTACAGACAATACACATAAAACAGCCAATCTCAGCAGTAGTAAGAACAAGCGTAGGTCTATGATTACATGATGCTTACATTATGGGTCTATGGTTGTATGATACTTACTATGTAAGCCAATGATTACATGAGGCTTACAGTGTAGGTGAATGATTACATGATGCTTACAGTTTGGGTAAACGATTACATAATGCTTACAGCCTATGTCAATGATTATATGATGATTCAATCAAAAATAAATGCTTACATGCTGGTTAGTTCTGGGCCAGTTAAGACAACGTGCTTACATCTTGGGAAATGCTTACACAGACAGTGCTTACAGCCTATGTTAGTGCTTGTAGTCTGGTTTAATGGTTCAATGGTGCACACATTTTGTACATTTTATTTTTATCGTCACACACAAGTATACTTTGCAGAGTTTTTCAGGCGGTTTTCTTCGTGTGTGTTTGTGGGGGGGGGGGGGGGGGTGGTGGTAAAAATAGGCCTATATATTTTCTATATAAATTCCATTTCGTGGGTGGACATGTTTCGAAGAGATACCTGAAATAAGCTCTTGATGTTATGTAATCAGAACCCTACACATTTCTTTGCATGATCACATAAACATGTTTTTAAGTACATATCTTATGGGCATATGTTTCTCTGAAACCACGCACTCATAGAAATAATCATACACATCGTTTTATAAAAACACATTCATACATAATCATACGAATATACCTCGTGCAGCTACATAACTAAATAAATAATCATACATTCCCCTTGTTAAATAATCATACATTCCACTAGCTAAATAATCATACATTCCCCTAGCTAAATAATAATACATTCCCCTAGCTAAATAATCATACATTTCCCTCGCTAAATAATCATACATTCCACTAGCTAAATAATCATACATTTCCCTCGCTAAATAATCATACATTCCCCTAGCTAAATAATCATACATTTCCCTCGCTAAATAATCATACATTCCACTTGCTAAATAATCATACATTTCCATAGCGCCTCAGTGAAGTTTTGTATAAACGTTCATCTAACGAGAGTGTTTTGAAAAAAATTCCTCGTGAACACTTCTTACACGTAAATTTTATGAACAAGCAGACGTTTGGTTGTGACTACAAACACATTTCCTTTGGCATAATCATACATCTATTGAGTTCAATCACACACATCATTAAAGTACACACATTCTTTATGTACACTCAAACGATTTTTTGTGCATAATTACAATCAATACTTCTATCGCATACACATTCGTTGTGTACGCTCAAAAAACATTGTTCGTGTACAGTAACACATCTATTTAGAACAATCACACACATTTATTGTGTACACTGTACACACTTTTCTTGTGTACACACAAAACAATTTTTTTTGCGTACAACGACACACATGTGTTGTGCACACTCTTGTACATTTACACTCCTTTATGTACACTCACATCCTTTGTGTACATATCCATGTACATATCCATGTATGTACAAATGCAAACATCATGTATGCACACTGATTGTCTTTTGCTGAAGTCAACGATTTAAAAAAACAACAACCCAAAAGTTTATAATCTACAGTCTACAACGCTTTACTTTCTGTTAAATAATGACCCTTGGTAATCTCATAATGTAGCGTTGGAATATTATTCTGGAATAGTTTAGCAGTAAAAATTGTTAAAATAAACAAAAAACAAAAACAGTAGAAACATTGGCGGAAGCCGGAAGTACTGTAAACCATATTTTATCTGGCGCCATCTATTTAAAAAGTGTTCACAAATTTGGATATATTACTTTTAGTTGCATGTTAAATACTGTTTTGCTAAACGTTTTGAAAGGCCAACTTTCTGTAGTGTTTAATTGATAATTATTGCTGCTACTAAATACTGTTCTAGTCATCATTCACTATTTTAATAATGATCTTTTTACGAATAGTTGCAAATCTTCAAGTTTTTACATGTGTTTCTTTTAAAACAAACCCAGTAGCGTAGCGAGGGGGGGGGGGGGGGGGGGGCGGGGTGGGACATATGTCCCCGGGCGCCGACCTTAGGGGGCGCCAAAATGGGTTGGAAAAATAAATTGAAAGGTTGAGGGGGGTGCAAATCGAAAGTTTGAGGGGGGGGGGGGGCGCAAATCAAAATCTTGAGGGGGGTGCAAATCGAAATCTTGAGGGGGGGGGGGGGGGGGCAAATCGAAAAGCTTGTCGCCGGGCGCCGGGAGGGTCGCTACGCCTCTGAACAAACCCCCGCATTACTTACACACTTGACTTCATTATTTAAAGCTACTAAATATTGCTAATCTTCTGCACGCCGTTTTTATGCCTGTTTACTTATTATGCTGATTAAACTTGAAATGAAGTTAAAACATTAATTTTGTACACTAGGCTTTACATTTCAACGGTCAAATAAACTATGGTTTACAATACTTAATGTTGACGAAACTTAACAAAAATTACCCAATAATTTCCGACGCTATACTGGGAGATAACCCACTCGACATTGTATTTCAGTTGTCAAATGTATGGTGACTCGTATTTCAGTAGTCAAATGTATGGTTTACCGTACGTAATAAAGTTAAATGTTTAGGAAACTCAACAAATATTACCGGATAATTTCCGGCACTATATTGCGAGATTACATAACCCTCTTTAAAACTTTTTGGCACAGTGATAATTTCACGCTACACTTTAAAACTTTTTGGCACAGGGAGTGACGTCATCCATCTGTCAGCAGTCACGCATGGGACGACATGTGGCGCGTGAGATGATGTCGCTCGCGGAACGCCTCGTGACAAATGTTACACTTGAGTTTCTCCTCGCGCTTCCGTTTCATGGGGTCGAACTCTCGCTTGTGGTGAGATCTGAAAAATAGTTGCCTCGTTAGAAGTGGCAGCAGGAGGCGCTTAATTCAATCACGCGCGGTGTCCGCGCGGTAAAATCGATAGTTTGCTTCTGATTAAAAGTGCTACAGGAACTCGATTGGTTTTATTATTATATTATAATCATAATTTGGGCATTGTTTATCTAATTATTTTATTATTTTCATTATATATAATTTTTTTTACTTAAATGATTGTTTCTGGCACATGACTTTTCCTATTCGACCAATCAGAAGTGTGTAAATAGATTTAAAATTAGACCTATTATAATTTAGCTTTGCAAAACTTTTGTATTTTGTTTTCGTAAAAATGCAAACCACCCAACCAAACTGTAGGGCTAACATAATTTTTACAAAACCCTCACAATCTCATAATACTCCTGAAGTAGAGTTCATCTTGTTTTGCTTTGGTATGCCAATTTCAAAACTTTCTTTACTTTCCCAAACCCAACTGGGTACTCAATAGAGCTGATTAACCCAGAATGTCAAGCAGACCCTATAGTCAACAATTGACAAGTAGATATTTGTGATGACAAAAGACACCACTTACTAATCGACACGCATGTGTAATTATTTCAGTTATTAATTCGACAATATGGTGTACGTCTCGCTAGTTATTTTAAGCATGTTTTATGCAGCCATTACAGTCTGTTGTTAAGTGTACAGGAGTATACACGCTCTTTGCGTACACTAACTTGGTTTTTAAAACCGTTATGTAAATCATGTCTAACAACCGGAGCAGTTATGTCTTATATCTTAAATCTACATTTAAAAGTTACGTCACAAACCAATTTCAAGCCAAATATAATAATTATTTTTTCCCCTTAATTTTCGCAACACCGATTATTTTAAGAATATCGACATCAACATTGCTTATCTAATCTTAAAGATAAAAAAAAATAAAGATTCCTTTAGATCCATTGGGTAGATGTTTTTTTTTTACTTCAGCATATGTATGGATGGTGTGGCCAGCACAATAATCAGCTGCCTTTACTTTCCCCAACGTATGTTAGGTACTCATCATAGCTGGGCTGACTCAGGGACGTACTACAGTCACTGGTCCGAACCGGGATCCGAACTCGAGACCTTCGTTAACAGCCTAATTCTCTACCATTTGACCACACCATCCCAAATCCAGTGTTTCTTCCAGACTTTTTTCTCCGGGGGGGGGGGGGGGGCGGGGGGCGGGGCGGTAGACTTTCTTCGGGAGGGGGGGGGCGGACACTGTTAAAAGTATATATTTTCTATATAAATTTCATTTCCTCCGGGGGGGGGGGGGGGCGGTAAACTTTCTTCGGGGGACGGGGACGGAGCGCCTCCCCCCCCCCCCCAAGATGCCTGGAAGAAACTCTGCCCAAATCTTAAACATAATACTTAAATAATTGTCGTTAGCCTAAAATATATCTTGTTGAAGAGTTTTTTTTTTAAATAGAGACCAATGCTCCTACTGACCTCATGTGATAGACCAGGTCTGATGTCATACGGAAGGTCGCGTTGCACTTGGCGCACCAGTTCTGCGACAGGTTTAGAGCGTTCATAGGGGAGGACAAGATGGTGGGGTTCGTACTCTGAAGCAGCTTCTCCACCATGGGGTTCGTGCTCTTGAGGAAGCCGAGCGTGGAGATGTGTCTGTCGGCGAACAGGGCCTGCTTGGCCAAGGACTCGCTGTTTCTGATGTTGGCGGCGAAGGATTCGGTCAGCGGCCCGACGGTGGGGATGGTGGCCCGGCACATTTCTAGCAGACCCGGGGGGATCTGGTCGGGGAATGCCGAGTGCGGGAGGGGGATCCCCCGGGAGGTGCCGATGAGAGAGCTGCTGGAGACCCCGAGAGATGACGTCGGAGGGATCATTTGTAGGCGTGGCATGTACAGCCCCATGACAGACCCCCGTGGGGATTCGGCGTGGGATGATGATGATGATGATGATGATGATGATGATGATGATGAAGACATGGGTGACGAGATGGTTTTAACTGGGGGGCGGGGAGGGGGCGGCATGGAAGAAGAACACGGTTCGCTGGGTTGCGATCTGGAAGTGGGGGAGGGGTCGGGGAGACGCGTGGGGGAGACGGGCGGGGAGGAGGGCGACTGGGCTGCGAATGTCAAGGTCGTTTGAAGCTTCTCGACTTTTCTGAAGGCGCTCATGCTCTCCGAGTGGGACTCCAGGCCCTGGTCGCGCGGCGTCTCGTCCTTGAGCCTGCTCACGTGACTTTTACTCAAGTTCTCGATGGAGTGGGTGATGACGGAATCTTTTTTCTTCCTCTCGATATCAATGGCCTGTTTTTTGGGGAAAGGCTCGTCCCCCGTCATCTCACCGATGTATGCTCTTTTATGGAAAAGCGAAACCACGCCATTGTTGTTGTTATTGTTGTTCAGGTACGCCAGTTTATGTTCGTGATCTTCGGGGTTTCCCATTTCTTCAGCTACTTTCGCTATCCTGCTGTAGATTGTGTTTCCGTTTATTTTCGGCGACGCCGGTAAAATTCGGGAGAGTTTGAGATCGTCGGCGGTGAACGTGCACTTGAACTTGAGGTGAGCCCTGAGCGGGTAGGGGAAGTCAAACATCTCCCCGCAGTGTGAGCAGATGAACTGCTCGTCGTCTGGGAAAGAAAAGGAGAAAGAGACGGTTAGTGGGGCAGTGTTTCTTTCATAATTTTTTCTTCTGGGTGGGGGGGGGGACTGGTTAAAAGTATATATTATCTCTATACATTCTATTTCATTTAGGGGGTGAGGGAAGGGCGTGTGTGTGACGGGGGGGGGGGGGGGGGGTCGACGTTCTTCCGATGCCTGAAAGAAACTGTTAGCGGGAGATTTATGAGAGGTAGGGAGGTAGAGGCTATCTGTGGGAGGTGGGGAGGTTGTGACGCTGTAGGTGCGACATCGGATGATGGGCGACTTCTTTCAACAATCGTAACTCTTCTATTTATAGGCTAACTTCTTGGTTTTAAAAATGCATTGTACTTCGAAAGGAACTACTGCAGGGGCCATTCATAAATTACGTCACGCTTTTGAAGATATTTTTTTACCTCAAACACCCCCCCCCCCCTTCTCCATTGTTACACATTACAAAAAGCCAGACCTATAAATCTAAAATGACGTACCATCTTCCGCCTACATTGCTTTTTTTTTTAAACATTTAAAGCATCGTTTTCTCTGTAAAATATTTTCTTTTCTGGACCAACATTGAATATATTCAATTTATTTTTTATTACAATTTATAAAAACAGCATTTTAAAAATGCAAAATAATGTCTAAAATTCAGTTTCTTACATACTTTTATAATTTTTCCGAACAACCCTCTTGTCCCACATCGTCAAATAATTCCCCCCCCCCCCCCCCCAAGGCTAGGAGTGTGACATCGTTAATAGAAGACACCTTAAACCTATTTTAGAATTACATGATACTTTTTTTTTGTTTAAAAAAAACGCCAAAAGAATGCAACCTATAAATACCTCGTTTACAGTTAGTCTGCAGCTCCGGTACGCCTAAGAGCTGAGTGAAATCCTTGCTGTACCAGACGAGAAGCTCCTCCCCGGCCTTGACTATCCTCAGCGTTCTGTAGTAGACGCCGCCATCTTTGGGATACGCCTCCATGTTCTGCTCGTCACCGTCCCTCGCCACAGACACATAGGGCAACCAGTCGACGCTACAAAAACCTGGCGACCGATCTTGGGTGTCTACCTGTAAAAAAATTGTAAAATATTCGTAAAATATTAATTAGACATCTAATTAAGTCAAATTTGATGTTTAATTGCATTATTATCGGGTCTTGAAACACGTGCCAAGTTTGAAACGAATCGGTAAGTTAGAAGTGCTCGAAATTTTGCTCGGCATTTTTGATTTATTACGATAGACAGGAAGCAAGTTAAATAAAAGCTTGTAAAACTAAACCTCTTGTCCTTTGTTTAGCATTTGATAGTAAGTAAAAAAATGGTATTTTTGGTTTTAAAGAAACAGTCAAGATTTCGTCGTAAAAAAAGTTATTCTATTATCTTTTCAAGTAGTAAGCGATTATGTTAGATACGTATGATGGGTAGGATTTATTTTAGGCGTCTTTCAGGGGGTGCTCCCACCCCGAACAACATAGAAAACAAATAATTTATGCAGAAAATATGTACTTTAATGAGTGCCCCCCCCCCCCACCCCCTTCCGGACGTTTTAACTCCTTCACGGAAGGTTTCAGTGTTTCTTCCAGACTTTTTTCTCCGGGGGGGCACTTGAAATCTTCGGGGGGGGGGCGGTAAACTTTCTTCGGGGGGGGGCGGACACTGTTAAAAGTATATATTTTCTATATAAATTATATAAATTTCATTTCGTTCGGGGGGGGGGGGGGGGCGGTAAAAATTTTTCGGGGGGGCTTCGCCCCCCCGAAGAGATCCCTGGAAGAAACTCTGGAAGGTTTTACAGCCCGCAATCTTCCCCCCCCCCCTTCTTTGGAGTTAAATGCCTAAAAAAATACTGGTGATAGGATGTTAATAGTTTGGTTTGATTATAAAAAAAATGTGGTTTTTTTTAATAAAAATATTTTTTTTGGTAAAGAAAACGGCTAAAATTAAAACTGAATACGACAAATAGCAGTTTAAAAAATATCATGTTTGCTATTTCTGACATGCGAATTTCTTCCGCCGTTTAATTATACGAACGTGAAAAACAAAATTAATGGCGCAAAATAAAAATCGAAAATTACAAACTGATGATTGTAGATAATGGTAATTATGACATTATAAGCTGACATGACGCACTAGCAAGATGGCAGTAGGTGACATACGACAAGCATTTGTGACATGTCAAACATCGTGAAGACATGCCATGATGATAAGACAAGACACTAACAAGACACAAGACAACAAATATAGCGACAAGACGCCAGCAGTTATATAGTAACATGAAGTTATACTGATTCTGAACGACACCAATATGTCATGACACAACACACAGACTTATGACGTCATTAAACAAGATGACGTCAGACTTACCCGTACGACCGCTCCGTTTGACGGCTTGTCATTGGTCAACATCCCGATGACGTAGGCGGGGTCAGTGATGTGTGCTGGGAAGGGGCCGAAGATTTGACCGTAGTCGATGTCGGTGATGGTGACCACACCCATGGTCCAGAGTTCTGTGAGGGAGGGGGGGCTGTAGGTTGTAATAGGTTTGTGAGGTTTACACATGAGTGGTTCACACAAAAACCTAGTAGGTTGTAATAGGTTTGTGAGGTTTAAAGATGAGTGGTTCACACAAAAACATGTAGGTTGTAATAGGTTTGTGATGTTTACACATGAGTGGTTCACACAAAAACCTAGCAGGTTTGCTTGTGTTAGTATGAATGACATAAAAACCTACATGTAGGTTTTCTTAGATTAATGTGAGTGGCTATCATACAAAAACCTACATGTAGTAGGTTTTTTTTAGTTTAAATCATTGTGTCTGACACAAAAACCTACAGTTTGTAGGTTTTTTTTAGCTTTAACGTGAGTGACACAATAGACCCTTTTTATGTGGTGGGTTTTCTTAGTTTTAATTAATGTAAAGTTTGACACTAAAACCTATAGTTAGTAGGTTTTTTAAATTTAAATGAGAGTTGCACTTCGATTTGTATTTTTCTTTAAAGTTTACATGTTATAGGTTTTCTTAGTCTTAATATGAGTGTCTGTTACAAAAACCTGCCGTTGGTAATTTTTTCTAGTTTAAACGTGACACAATAAAACATATAGTAGGTTTGCTTAGTTTAAATATGAGTGGCTGTCACAAATTGTCGAAGCTCAAGAAAAGACATTTTTTTTTGTCTACAGAACTTGAAGATTTATGGAATACAGAAACATATTTTTATGGCATTCTCTAGGATCAGATAATTCTATTGAAATTGTAGCTCATTGGTTAGGATGCTAAGGTCGATAGGGTATGGAAAAAATAGGACCCTGATGGTATTCGGTGCTCAACAAGGCTAGTGTTTGGTGTCCCGCTAAGCTAGAGTCACATTTGTGCGTCTCACTAGAGTCACTTTTGTGTCCAGCAAGCTCGAGTCACTGTTACATCCTACTATGCTAGAGTCACTATTGATGTCCTACCAAGCTAGTGTCACATTTGTGTGTCCTACTATGCTGTGTGTCCTACCATGCTGTGTGTCCTATCATGCTAGAGTCACTATTGATGTCCTACCATACTAGTGTCACATTTGTGTGTCCTACTATGCTGTGTGTCCTACCATGCTGTGTGTCCTATCATGCTAGAGTCACATGTGTGTGTCCTACCAAGCTAGTGTCACATTTGTGTGTCCTACCATGCTGTGTGTCCTATCATGCTAGAGTCACTTTTGTGTGTCCTACCAAGCTAGTGTCACATTTGTGTGTCCTACCATGCTGTGTGTCCTATCATGCTAGAGTCACTTTTGTGTGTCCTACCAAGCTAGTGTCACATTTGTGTGTCCTACCATGCTGTGAGTCCTACCATGCTAAAGTCACTTCTGTGTGTCCTATCATGCTAGAGCCACTTAACTGTCCCACCAAGCGTGTGTCTCCCCCCCCCCCCCCCGCCTCCCTCCCCTATTTTAACAGTAATAAACCCCGTCGGTCACGTGACCGGTGGCTAAACCAATCTACCCCCTTTCCAAAAGGTTCACGTGACTCGGCTAAACCAATCAGGCCCCACTCCACCCGTAATTTCTTTCCACACTTCATTTTCCGGGGCAAGCGCATCACGAGAAGGGGGTCTCCGGCTAAGCTGATTGAGAAAGGCCAGCCGCTCTCGCATACGCCTGGCTGAGACGAAAATATGTTTTGTAGCCAGCTAAGTGATTTCAAGTAGGACCCAATAACAGCAAGCCAAAGGCCCGCCGAATGAAAAACCTGTTTGCCCGTTAATAGAGTCAATTGGAATTGATTACAGCTAGCCGGACTATCTCATGTGTGGGGGGAGATGGCAGAGTCGGCTTCGTGTCAGATTATCGTCGTAAATTTTGGGTAGGGGGGAAAAAAAAGTTCGATCTCTAGCAGATGGTGAGGTAGGCGTTAGAAAAAATACTGTGTGATAAAAAAAATGGCTGGGAGCTAAATTGTTTTGTGATGGAGTGGCATTTTCTTTCTCGTTTTTTTGTCTCGTTAGCTAGGGCTCTGCGAGAAAGAAAACAATGACAGTGTGTAAACTGTACATTGAAGGTTTGTTTTTCTTAGATTTTTTAATTTAAGGCCCGAGTCTATTTTAATCCTAAGGAAAAAAAGACAACACATTCAACATAATCGTAAAATCATCTTAATTGCAGAGCCATCTCAATTATTAAGTCAACTTCATCACCTTCATGATAAAGTCATCACAATCGTAAAGTCAACCCAGTCATAAAGTTAACACAAACATAAAGTCAGCAGTCTTATAAATTCAACCCAAAACTAAAAAACAACAACCTCAAACTATCAGGCAGTTGTAGCAGTTTGCCAGTCGATTAACATAGTCCTCCCCAGCAGTGTTAAGAGGCGGAAGGGGGGGGATAGAGATACCATCCACGGGCGTGACATCAAAACTAACTAAAACAAGCAGGACAATCTGGGCAGGATCTAGACAGGTCCTAGACAAGAGCTAGGCACAGAGTTTCTTCCAGGCATCTTTCGGAAAGTCTACCGCCCCCACCCCCGAACGAAATGGAATTCATATAGAAAATATATACTTTTACCAGTGTTCGCCCTTCCTCCCCAGGAAAATGTTGACCGCCCCCTCCCGAAAATATTAAGTGCTTCCCCAGAGAAAAAACTCTGGAAAAAACACTGGCTAGGCAGGACCTAGACGGGAACTAGACAGGAACTAGACAGGAAATAAGCAGAATTTAGACAGGATCAAGGGAGGAGCTAAGCTAAGCATGACCTAAGCAGAACAGGCGGAACCTAAGCTTTGTCGCAATATGAGGGACAATGACAACTTAGAGCTGGGTTGACCCGGGATCCAAACGGGATGCTTTTGGTTTAAGTGGATCTGTGCTATATAGCCCGACCACTCAACGTTAGTGTTAACTTAAGACCTGATGAAATTGGGGGGGGGGGGAAGGGAAGCGAGGGTGGAGGTTAAGGGGGTCATCCATAAATGACGTCACGTTTTTCTTGACGATTTTTAACTCTCCCCTCCCCTCCTTCACACATCGTCACGCCCATCCCCCTAAATGACGTCACACCTCAGCCTTCAACCCCCCCCCCCAAGAAAAATTCCAGTTGAATTTTTCTTAAAATACGATATTTTTCCAAAATCTTGTGTAAACTCTGCCAACAATAGAGTGCTTAATCAATTCCTATTACAATTGATTAAAATATTTATGTAAAACGCGAAAAAGCGGCTAAAATTAGTTAAAAAAAATGCTTTTTTAAAATGCAAAAGTGTGACGCCAGACCAACTGACCCCCCCCCCTCCTCATTACACACCGTCACAAAATTACGGACCTCCCTCCCCGCTACGAGTGTGACGTCATTTATTTGAAGACCCCTAAGTGAATGTGTGATGATAGTTGTGTGTGTGTTAGGTTAAATTTTGGGGGGGGGGGGGGTGCGTCTTAATATCGAAAGTATATTCGGATGGACTTAGTGTGAAAGAAACACATTTCAAAACAATTGTCTGAGCTAAAACAAACGACGGAGCTAAAATAAATGACTGAGCTAAAAAAAAAAGACAGAAAGCGCTCTCCACATTGTCAAGTAATTAATGTCTTTTTTTTCCCCGGCCCCCAGAAGAAAGATGGCCGCCATCGTTGACGTGAGTAAAGGCTTTAGCCCTCATGATTGGTAGCTGAGGGGGGGGGGGGAGCGATGTGGATCTGTTGGGTAATACTTTATGGAATACGGCATATGGGGTATGACATTTGGAATATGACATATGGATGGAAAATGACGTATGGAATACGGCATATGGGGTATGACATTTTGAACATGACATAATATGAAACATGACATATGGATGGAACATGACATATGGATGAACCACGACAAATAGAATACGGCACACGGGTTGTTACATTTTTAACATGACATAATACTGAACATGACATATGGAATGTAACATACGGTATATAACATATGGAATGCGACGTATGAAAAACAGTATTAAGAACACCCCAGAATCATCGTGTAGAATTCTTTAAAAATTCCATGAATTGTGACCAAAGGCGTCAACTTAGTTAAGGGTTGTATAATTATAACACGTCATTTTCTTTTTTCTGAACTCTCCCCCCTCCCCCTTCCATCATTTATGGCCGTTTTACTATGTTTTATAAAAGCGTGTACATAATACAGGATCATATGCTATTACTGCAATCTAAGGAGGTCGGTGTGGTCGAGTAGGTAAACTTCATAGTTGCTAAACCGAAAGGTCTCAATTTCGAACCCTCGGGCAGATGAGGCTCGACAGACAAATCCAAACAACTGCTGCCTTGTAGTTTGTTCTTGTTTGGACAAAAGCTATGGGACCAAATCCAAAAAGAAAAGCAGGCTGAAATCGGAGTCAATGGCCTCAATGGCGCATAACCAGTTGATACATAAAACTTTATTGTGTTGGAGGGAGTCTCTTCAGACACTAGAATTAAGAACGCAGAAGAAGAACTACAATCAAGGGTAGAATTATGGTCAGGGTTATTTGTCATAATTACTGTTAGTGGCCGGGTATGTGTTAATTAGAGCCAGAGCTAGGGTTAGGATAACGATACTAGCAAAATGTAAATCCTAATACTCCTTGCGGAACTTTTTGTTAAGTACTCAGTTACCTGACCGTAGCGCGGCGCTGTGTACACAGAAATCAATCCGCCCTAATCGAAACCGGTAGCGACGCTCGAAGCCCCGGGAATAGATAAATCTGAAAGATGTCTTACGTTCCTAAAATCTTAAACGTGGACATTTTTTTTTCTTCTCCCTACCCCCTTTCCTTTTTCTCCTGAAAATTTCCTTTCCGATCGGCCAACCCGTTTGTCTTTTTTTCCATTTCCATCAATTCAACCTGGTTTGTCTCCCCTGGGCCCATCTTAGCGGTGATGTGGTCCAAATTGCGTTGGATGCAGGTCCAGAAGTAGCCAATCAACAAAGCTTACTGCTTCCCAAGATGGCGGCCCCAGAGGGAAAAGCGCTGAACTGATCAGCCGGTAATCGGCACCAGCGGCCGGCAGACGGCCGGAAGGGGAAAGGGCGGGGGAAATCTTTTAGGTTTCTCAAGTGTCACATTAGTGCGACGGACAAAAAAAAAAAAAAAAAAACACAACGAAATTGTTTTTCAGCTAAATGACGGTGCAAACACCACCCGACAGTGTCCGATGATGTCATCAGTGGGGGGGGGGGGGGGGGGGGGGAAGAGAAGGCCCGTGACGTCACGCGTGCTGCAAAGAGTTGTGCGTCACGTGAAACGAGGCGTCTCTAGGGTTTCTATAAATAATAATCACGTGAGGTGTGAAGCACGTTCTTCAGACGCCTCACGAGCAAGGATCAACTTGTTTACACGTTAGGATTAGCTTAACACACATTTTTACTCATTTAAGAAAAGAAAAATTCATAAGATGAAATAACACATTTTTGCTCACCCTTTTAAACTTGTTTTTCGTTAGATGAATTAACACACATATGCACTTGTGGGGATGCGTAGGCAGATGTGGTCGTGTGGTACAGCTTACGTGTGTTAACCCTAAAGTGTGGGTGATCGGTTTTCTGTTGGGTTGGGGAGGGGGGGGGGGGCGTGGTCGAATGGTAAGACCACGCATCTTAAACCCAAAGTTTGGTGATCGGTTTTCTTTCCTTAGGGGGGGGGGGGAGGGGCGTGGTAGAGTGATAGAGCAAACGCATGCTAACCCGAAAGTCTGGCGATCGGTGTTTATAAGACGACTCTGAAAGTTTCATTCAATGAACTGGCGAACAAGCACAGCTGCTCGTGATGTTGACCACGCAATCCCAAGGACATAGTAACTCATGGACTCTACTTCACCTGTCGTACCCCCCCCCCCTGCCCCATAGTTTTTCATGTTGAAACAGAACTATTTAAAAAATAAATAAGCACCCATCTAGTAATTACTGGCTTGTATTGGTGAATTGAAATGGGACTCAGATAGAAATTTGAGTCACATTGTGCCAATATTTGATGTCACTTTTTGTATCGTGGGTTTTGATTGATCTGTTAAAAAAAAGTTGTTTATGTTGTTCCAGTGTTATTACGGCTGTTGTGGTAAGGTGATGATACGGCACTTCTAGTGTAAATACTGCTGTTGTAATGTAGATGCGGCTGTTCTGGTGATGATACAACTGTGCTAGTGTTGATACAACTGTGCTAGTATTGATACAACTGTGCTAGTGTTGATGCATCGTGCTAGTCATGATACAACTGTTCTGGTATTGATACAACTGTTCTAGTATTGATACAACTGTTCTAGTATTGATACAACTGTTCTAGTATTGATACAACTGTTCTAGTATTGATACAACTGTTCTAGTATTGATACAACTGTTCTAGTATTGATACAACTGTTCTAGTATTGATACAACTGTTCTAGTATTGATACAACTGTTCTAGTATTGATACAACTGTTCTAGTATTGATACAACTGTTCTAGTATTGATACAACTGTTCTAGTATTGATACAACTGTTCTAGTATTGATACAACTGTTCTAGTATTGATACAACTGTTCTAGTATTGATACAACTGTTCTAGTATTGATACAACTGTTCTAGTATTGATACAACTGTTCTAGTATTGATACAACTGTTCTAGTATTGATACAACTGTTCTAGTATTGATACAACTGTTCTAGTATTGATACAACTGTTCTAGTATTGATACAACTGTTCTAGTATTGATACAACTGTTCTAGTATTGATACAACTGTTCTAGTATTGATACAACTGTTCTAGTATTGATGCGGCTGTTCTAGTATTGATACAACTGTTCTAGTATTGATACAACTGTTCTAGTATTGATACAACTGTTCTAGTATTGATACAACTGTTCTAGTATTGATACAACTGTTCTAGTATTGATACAACTGTTCTAGTATTGATACAACTGTTCTAGTATTGATACAACTGTTCTAGTATTGATACAACTGTTCTAGTATTGATACAACTGTTCTAGTATTGATACAACTGTTCTAGTATTGATACAACTGTTCTAGTATTGATACAACTGTTCTAGTATTGATACAACTGTTCTAGTATTGATACAACTGTTCTAGTATTGATGCGGCTGTTCTAGTATTGATACAACTGTTCTAGTATTGATACAACTGTTCTAGTATTGATACAACTGTTCTAGTATTGATACAACTGTTCTAGTATTGATACAACTGTTCTAGTATTGATACAACTGTTCTAGTATTGATACAACTGTTCTAGTATTGATACAACTGTTCTAGTATTGATACAACTGTTCTAGTATTGATACAACTGTTCTAGTATTGATGCGGCTGTTCTAGTATTGATACAACTGTTCTAGTATTGATACAACTGTTCTTGTATTGATACAACTGTTCTAGTGTTGATACAACTGTTCTAGTATTGATGCGGCTGTTCTAGTATTGATACAACTGTTCTAGTATTGATACAACTGTTCTAGTATTGATACAACTGTTCTAGTATTGATACAACTGTTCTAGTATTGATACAACTGTTCTTGTATTGATACAACTGTTCTAGTGTTGATACAACTGTTCTAGTATTGATGCGGCTGTTCTAGTATTGATACAACTGTTCTAGTATTGATACAACTGTTCTAGTATTGATACAACTGTTCTAGTATTGATACAACTGTTCTAGTATTGATACAACTGTTCTAGTATTGATACAACTGTTCTAGTATTGATACAACTGTTCTAGTATTGATACAACTGTTCTTGTATTGATACAACTGTTCTAGTGTTGATACAACTGTTCTAGTATTGATGCGGCTGTTCTAGTATTGATACAACTGTTCTAGTATTGATACAACTGTTCTAGTATTGATACAACTGTTCTAGTATTGATACAACTGTTCTAGTATTGATACAACTGTTCTAGTATTGATACAACTGTTCTAGTATTGATACAACTGTTCTAGTATTGATACAACTGTTCTAGTATTGATACAACTGTTCTAGTATTGATACAACTGTTCTAGTATTGATACAACTGTTCTAGTATTGATACAACTGTTCTTGTATTGATACAACTGTTCTAGTGTTGATACAACTGTTCTAGTATTGATGCGGCTGTTCTAGTATTGATACAACTGTTCTAGTATTGATACAACTGTTCTAGTATTGATACAACTGTTCTAGTATTGATACAACTGTTCTAGTATTGATACAACTGTTCTAGTATTGATACAACTGTTCTAGTATTGATACAACTGTTCTAGTATTGATACAACTGTTCTAGTATTGATACAACTGTTCTAGTATTGATACAACTGTTCTAGTATTGATACAACTGTTCTAGTATTGATACAACTGTTCTAGTATTGATACAACTGTTCTAGTATTGATACAACTGTTCTAGTATTGATACAACTGTTCTAGTATTGATACAACTGTTCTAGTATTGATACAACTGTTCTAGTATTGATACAACTGTTCTAGTATTGATACAACTGTTCTAGTATTGATACAACTGTTCTAGTATTGATACAACTGTTCTAGTATTGATACAACTGTTCTAGTATTGATGCGGCTGTTCTAGTATTGATACAACTGTTCTAGTATTGATACAACTGTTCTAGTATTGATACAACTGTTCTAGTATTGATACAACTGTTCTAGTATTGATACAACTGTTCTAGTATTGATACAACTGTTCTAGTATTGATACAACTGTTCTAGTATTGATACAACTGTTCTAGTATTGATACAACTGTTCTAGTATTGATACAACTGTTCTAGTATTGATACAACTGTTCTAGTATTGATACAACTGTTCTAGTATTGATACAACTGTTCTAGTATTGATACAACTGTTCTAGTATTGATACAACTGTTCTAGTATTGATACAACTGTTCTAGTATTGATACAACTGTTCTAGTATTGATACAACTGTTCTAGTATTGATACAACTGTTCTAGTATTGATACAACTGTTCTAGTATTGATACAACTGTTCTAGTATTGATACAACTGTTCTAGTATTGATACAACTGTTCTAGTATTGATACAACTGTTCTAGTATTGATACAACTGTTCTAGTATTGATACAACTGTTCTAGTATTGATACAACTGTTCTAGTATTGATGCGGCTGTTCTAGTATTGATACAACTGTTCTAGTATTGATACAACTGTTCTTGTATTGATACAACTGTTCTAGTGTTGATACAACTGTTCTAGTATTGATGCGGCTGTTCTAGTATTGATACAACTGTTCTAGTATTGATACAACTGTTCTAGTATTGATACAACTGTTCTAGTATTGATACAACTGTTCTAGTATTGATACAACTGTTCTTGTATTGATACAACTGTTCTAGTGTTGATACAACTGTTCTAGTATTGATGCGGCTGTTCTAGTATTGATACAACTGTTCTAGTATTGATACAACTGTTCTAGTATTGATACAACTGTTCTAGTATTGATACAACTGTTCTAGTATTGATACAACTGTTCTAGTATTGATACAACTGTTCTAGTATTGATACAACTGTTCTAGTATTGATACAACTGTTCTTGTATTGATACAACTGTTCTAGTGTTGATACAACTGTTCTAGTATTGATGCGGCTGTTCTAGTATTGATACAACTGTTCTAGTATTGATACAACTGTTCTAGTATTGATACAACTGTTCTAGTATTGATACAACTGTTCTAGTATTGATACAACTGTTCTAGTATTGATACAACTGTTCTAGTATTGATACAACTGTTCTAGTATTGATACAACTGTTCTAGTATTGATACAACTGTTCTAGTATTGATACAACTGTTCTAGTATTGATACAACTGTTCTAGTATTGATACAACTGTTCTTGTATTGATACAACTGTTCTAGTGTTGATACAACTGTTCTAGTATTGATGCGGCTGTTCTAGTATTGATACAACTGTTCTAGTATTGATACAACTGTTCTAGTATTGATACAACTGTTCTAGTATTGATACAACTGTTCTAGTATTGATACAACTGTTCTTGTATTGATACAACTGTTCTAGTGTTGATACAACTGTTCTAGTATTGATGCGGCTGTTCTAGTATTGATACAACTGTTCTAGTATTGATACAACTGTTCTAGTATTGATACAACTGTTCTAGTATTGATACAACTGTTCTAGTATTGATACAACTGTTCTAGTATTGATACAACTGTTCTAGTATTGATACAACTGTTCTAGTATTGATACAACTGTTCTAGTATTGATACAACTGTTCTAGTATTGATACAACTGTTCTAGTATTGATACAACTTTTCTAGTATTGATACAACTGTTCTAGTGTTGATAGGACTTGTCTTGTTAACGTACCCTGATTATCTACCCAGGAAACTTTTTTTTTCGACCAACAGCAAATTATTTTCCCATTACTTTTTACGCCAGCTGACAACTCCCCCCACACCCTTCATCCTCCCCCTCCCCACTCCCCCTCGTATGATTGACATATTCATATTTAGACACAAGCGAAAGCCCATACCGATGGGGAAGTAATTTCATCCTGGTCGTGTTGTCGCCCCTTTTTCGTGCCGGCTCAAACAACAGACAAGTGGGGATGGCTTCTCCATTTGGCGAAGGAGCGAAAACAATATTGCCGGGTCCGGCCGACAAGGAGTGCGGTCCCGGTGGAACCGGTTCTTGACGCCGGCTCTCAGTGCTGACCCCGGGAGCTGATGTATGTAAGGACGAGGGGGGATATTTGTTCTGGGGGTCAGGGTAGGACTTTACTGACGAGAAAATAATGTCCATTTGGACCCGTTCATGACAATATTACAGTTCGATTGATTGGGGAGGGGGAGGAGTAGAGAGGGGAGGGGGGAGGACTAAGACAGGGTGAGTAAATGTAGGTGATGTGGGTCTGTGTAAAGTTTTGTGGTGGGCTGGGTGGGGGGGGGGGGGGATTGGTGGATAGGGGTAGGGGTGGGGGGTTAAAATGACGTGTACGGATGGGGGGTTCTAAAATTGTGACGTCTGTGGTCTAGGAATGACGGATGAATAGGCACGTCATTTGAGAAGATCTATTGCTGTGACGTGTGTGTATCTAACGCGGTGATGTATGTGTATCTAAAGCGGTGACGTATGTGTATCTAACGCGGTGACGTATGTGTATCTAACGAGGTGACGTATGTGTATCTAACGCTGTGACGTATTTGTATCTAAATCTGTGACGTATGTATACCTAAATCTGTGACGTATGTATGTCTAAAGCTGTGACATAGGTGTATCTGAAGCTGTGACGTATGTTGAACTACAGCGGGACGTACCTGGGGTAAAGTTGCGATGTATGAAGATCTTGAAACTGTGACGTGTGTGGTTCTACGTCTGTGAATTATGTGGTGGATCTATCACTGTGACATTTTATCCAAAATCACATGCCAGAGAATAAAGAGAAGACGGACACACACATAGACAAAGTTGTGTGAAAATTTTAGGGAAAGCTAAATGTCTCTGCTAAGAAGACTCGCATACATTGCGAGTGAGCCTGAAAGCGTATCCATGCCCACCAAGCCGTCAAAAGAAATAAAAACACCCATAATTCATCCGCATGACAAACCAAAAAAAAAAAAAAAAAATAAATAGATAAATAAATCTAAACGTTCAATGAAAATATTTATTTGTAGGGTGTTTCAAGTAGGGGCGTATGTTTAATTAATACGTATGCATCACATACACTTTTAACTTTAATTCTTTATGGTTTTAAGCTCTGTTGATATTTGGTGTTGGAGAAATATGTGTTATTTTCGGAACGATCCTCCCCCCCCCCCACTCTCTCTCTCTGCATATATATATATATATATATATATATATATATATATATATATATATATATATATATATATATATATATATATATATATATATGCGCCACATTAAACCTTTAGAATTATTTCCTCAAGTAAATTCTGATGTCCTAATTCTATTGCGGGGTGCGGGGCGCGAGCGGTGGGCCCGTGCCAGAAGAGACGAGATTCGCGTATGGTGGCTGACCTATGACCCGGATATATTTTAGCAATCTGCTTCCCCAATAATTGTCTCGGCCGGTAATGCTTTCCCCATCCGAGCCTCATCTGCAACCTTTTCAAACGCTCGTCATAAATTCGCCATAAATCATCCGCGGATGACGCCCGCGCGACGCCTAGCCGGGACGGCAAGTAAAAGGGAAGCGAGTCTCTCCAGGAATATCTGGGCCCAGTCTAGGATATTTGTACACGGAAAATGAAATCCGTTTTAATCAAAGACGGGGTGATTGTTGGAGGTGCTTTGGGCGAGGGGTGAGAGGGGGTGGGGGTGGGGATGGGGGTGGGGGTGGGTTTGACCCGTGAGGTCATCGGGCAGTTTATTTTTTATTTTATTTTTGCTCAACAAAAATAAAACTCTAGATAGCAATGTGACTTAATGTCTCATTTTTTTCTTTCTCTTATTATGACTTTACATAGGCTTTATTTTTTTAGTATGCCAAAAAATTAAGAAAGAAATTTTTTTTTTTAATTCTTAATAATTTAATGAGTAGGATAAAAGATGGCTTTAAAAAGCTTATCTGTTTAGGAAACTTGGCTAAGTCCGTGAGATGAATGGGGTGTGAGGGTGAAGGGGGGTGGCGTTTGTTTAACACGATACCCCAACACACAGAGCTAAGCACATGTTTACACTACTGGAAGTACTCACTCATGTAGCCTCGAACAACTCTACTGCCTACCCCACCCCAACCACCTCATTCATATTTCTGTAAAAAAAAAAACAACCCCCGCAGATTTTGTTACATTAATTAACAAGAACGAAGTTAAATTAATTAACATGCTCTCCTACTTCATCGATTCCTGTCAGTTCTAAAACAAACCGTAACAATCTTAAACACTAAAAATCACAAGCGCCAAGCGCCCCCCCCCCCCCCCTTACAAAAAAAATATAACAACACAATCCTTAACACTCCTATACACTACATAACAATTCTTCACACAATATAACATACCCTAACATAACATGACATAACATAACATTCGTCATCATAATATGGCATTCACACGACATAACTTAAAAATCCCTAACATTACACAACAATCCCCCTACAACTACTCACCGAAACAACTCCACAACTGTAGTTACCCTTTTAAATGGGTCGATTGCGTAGTAGAGACTCAATGACTGCTAGGGTATCAAGCCCGTAATTGGAACTCGAGACTTTCGAATTAGCAGTGGTACGCTTTAACATCCGACCTATTAGATCTTAAATTCCTACCATACATAATCTTACATTTTACTTACATCACACACAAAACGTTTAACGGATATCCTCCATTTTGGTGAACTACTCCTAAGTTATTTTCCGTTAATGTGAACTGGACCCACATTAATGACCCACAACTGCTCTTGTCAAGCGTATCGATTCCCATTCCGACCCTCTTTCCTGCTCTAACCTAACCTTAACTCAACCCTTGACCTTTAAACCCTGGCTTTAATATCTAATTAATGGAGCGCTCACATGAAATAGCGATATGCCCAAACGACAAATAATACATGCTGCGTAATGGGTTAACATTAGCATATCTAAAAAGTACATTTAAAAGTGCTTATAAAAGTAGCTTTCATCTAAAGGAAACTTGAAAATTACCTTGAAATATACCTCTAAAAGAACATCTAAAACTGCCCTTTATATATCGAAGATATGTTCCTATAAAAGTACCTCTACCTATAAAAAGAACACTTAAAAGTACTTCTATTTATCGAAGTACCAATACAGGTACATAAAAAGTACATAACACAAGCTTTAAATCTATAAGAATTCAACAATCAACGTGTCAGATTTAATTAGATAATTAGCAAGATGATTAAAAATTGGAGGAGAAAAACCAATCACTGTTAAAAGTCGTAAGGAAAAGTTGACTTCTTGTTGAATCGATAGTAGTTGTTCACTAAACAGAATGGTTGGTTGTTGGGGTGGGCTCCCAACCCCACACCGAACCCTTTACATCTGCCTCGGGGTGGGGAGGGGAATCGCCAAACCCAAGGATCTATGTCAGAGGGTTGCCAAATCCAACGCTAAACCCCTACGACTGTCGTGGGTTGCCAAATCCCAGCATCTTTGTCGCCGGGTGGGAGTCGCTAAACCCCTGTGTCTGGGGGTTGCCAAACTCCACACCCTAACCCCTATATCTGTGTCGGGGGGAGTAGAGGTCGCCAAACCCCTGTGTCTGGGGGTCGCCAAACTCCATACTCCTCCCACGGGGGGAGGAGGGGTCGCCAAACCCCTGCATGTATGTCAACCCTGTTTCTGGCCTTCCCTTCGCTTTGACACTTACTAATTATATCGTAGACATTTGCCGTTAAACTGTGATTTAGATTGTACAAATATAAGATCCGGATTAGGTGGTATCGAAGTTAACGATACTCTAACCTGTAAGGTTTAGGTTTAATTAATGAGTTGGTTATTTTTTAACGTTTAATGTATGGCTGCGAACGTTTACTAGCACTTCAAATTTGTAGGTGTGGCTAATTAAAACATTGTATATACAATTATGTGGGTGTGGATAATAAACACGCTGTATATACAAATATACTCACGTTAGGGAAAGTAAAGGCGGTTGGGCATAGTGCTGACCACACCATCTCTTCATATGCCGAGGTCACAGAACCAAGTGAACTCTACTTCACTTGCCCCATAGACCGTCAGGTTTGAAAGGGAAACTTTTTATATACAAATATGAGGTTAGAGGCTAATTAACACGTCGTATATACAAATATGTTGGTGTGGATAATTAACATGCACTACCAAGATAATATGTGTATGATCAATAAAGACGGAATACTATTACTACTACTATATGCGTATGGCTAATTATTGCAGATTATTACGAGGATATGGGGGTATGGCTAATTAACACGTTATGTTTCTATAATATGCATTATGTCTAATTAAGGCGTAATACTACGTGAATATGTTGTGGCGGCTAATAAACACGCAATAATATAATATTATAGGGATGGCGTGGTATAGCGGTAGAGC
Organism: Physella acuta; assembly: GCF_028476545.2. Lineage (NCBI taxonomy): Eukaryota > Metazoa > Mollusca > Gastropoda > Physidae > Physella > Physella acuta. The sequence goes on along the minus strand of NW_026731944.1, from coordinate 198,318 downwards.
GGTACATTGCTAATCCGAAAGTCTCAAGTTCAAATGCGGGTTCAAGTCTGCAGAACGTCCCTGAGTCTACCCACACGTTAGGGAAAGTAAAGCTAGACGGCTAACCCGAGAGTCTTCGAATCCGTGTTCAAATAAGTAGAACGTCCCTGAGTCCACCCAGCTCTGATGGGTACGTAACTTACGTTAGGGAAAGCAAAGGCGGCTGGGCATGGTGCTGACTACGCTATCCCTTCATATGTCGATGTCTTTTTTAGAAATTTCAGGCCTGGCCTAGTAAATGGGCCATGTCTTATTTTAGAAAATGAGGATAGTTTGATAGCCATTGGTCTCATGCGCGAGTTAAACCGAAAATTTAATCAGTAGTAGCAAGGGGGATAATTAAAACAAAAACAAACAACTACTTCCCTTCCCCTTTAAGGAAATAAAAATTGAAACCAAGGGAGAGAACTTGTAATTAAATTGAAATTACAATTTGATAACAATTTACAACAGAAAAAAAAGATTGTTGATAGTAGTTTTATTTATTGGATAAAAACATGGCAAAATTAGTTATATGCTTGTGACTAAAATATTAATCTAGTTACCTAATAATCTAATGTGTATGCCTATGTATGTGTAGGATATACATAAAGCCAAGTTTTGAATTTAAATATAGGCGATATAATTTTATTCAAGAAGCTAAGGTTCCCTTTTGAACTCGCTTCTGATTGGGTAGTGGAGATGATTGAGATATTCCAATGTGTTAATATCTTATTATAATAAGAAGAAAGATTCTTTTTTAAGCATATGGTTAATTACATAGTTAAAGATGGTGACGATCTTTAGGCTAAAGAAAATTTTTATTTTAACAAAAGAAATCGAACACCTACAACAAAAAGATATCTTTACAAATATCCCCTCCCCCCCCATTTAGTAACATGCTTTTACACCCCCCCCCCCCAACACACACACGCTTCTGTAAAATGACGTAACACAGTTTGCCCACGCAACTGCATACAATGCTATTGAAATGTTACATGTTTCTAAGAATCTCCCTCCCCCTCCCTTACCCGATCCCTGCAAACACGCTAAATCATGACAAGTCATACCCCCCCCCCCCTTTTGATTTCGCATTAGGTTTGACACGTCACTGATGAAAGACTTTCTAAAAATAAATTTTTAGTTCCATTGATCACAAAAATCCTGTATTACGAAAGTTAAGCTTGGAAGACTAGTTCGGTAGTTATTCTAGATTGAGTGCTGTTAGATTAATGATATCTCTAGTGCAAGATTAAGTACTGTTAGATTAGTGATATCTCTAGTGCAAGATTAAGTACTGTTAGATTAGTGATATCTCTAGTGCAAGATTAAGTACTGTTAGATTAGTGATATCTCTAGTGCAAGATTAAGTACTGTTAGATTAGTGATATCTCTAGTGCAAAATTAGGTACTGTTAGATTAGTGATATATTATCTAGTGCAAAATTAGGTACTGTTAGATTAGTGATATATTATCTAGTGCAAAATTAGGTACTGTTAGATTAGTGATATATTATCTAGTGCAATGTTAGGTACTGTTTGCTTAGTGATATCTCTAGTGCAGGATTAGGTACCGCTTGCTTAATGTTATTATACTAGCGCATGATTGGGTACTGTTAGCTTAGCTGTATCATACTAGCACATGATTTGGCACTATTAGCTTAATAGTAGCACACATGTGCAAGATTAGGTGCTGTTCGCTTAGCAGTGACTCTTCAGTGTATGTGGGGGGGGGGGTACTGTTCGATCAGCGAAACAAAACAAAAAACAAATCGCTTATGCCAATCACATTAGCCATACCACTTAGAGCCATCAATAATCCAAACCGTCAAAAAATAAAAGTTATCCGGTGTTGTAGAAAGGCCTGGTATGTCAACCCTAACTTTAAGCCGAAGGGTACCTAGGATAGTTTAACTAATCCTGACCGGATTTAGACTTCAACCGGCATAATCCCATATTATGTTACCGAAGCTGTTAAATGGTCTAAGGAGTTTTTATTGGGACATACAATAGAGCTATATATGGTATACATGACTATTGCTAACTTGGAAAAAAAAATTGGAGGGGGGCCCCAACAAAGTGGGGGGGGGGGGGGGGCCTAAACAACTTCTTGTATAGTTTATACCTAAATCCGGTAATATGGCTTATCCTAGTTGAGGATAATAAAATTGTTTTCGGGGATCTTTAGACAACGATTCCCTTAGACAGTCTTAACCTGAAACCAGGTCTTGAAGTCGCATCTCTAGAGATCACATTTTGAAAAGATACTTCCCAACTCATCGCAATGTTCTAAAGATACTTTATAACTCATTGGGATATTTTAAAGATACTTTACAACTCATTGCAATGTTTTAAAGATACTTTATAACTCATCGTAATGTTTTAAATTATCTTTTAAAACCGAACAACATCACCACATAGCTTTAAAGCTTTAAATCATGAATCAATTTTCAAAATACTTTGAAATCCAAGCATATGACCAAAATACTTTAAGGACTAACAGAAGACCAAAATAGTTTAAAGCCAAAGAAATTTAAAAAAAAATGTAAAAACTAGGGAATTACCAAAATATCGTAAGACACAAAGAAATGATCAAACGTCTTTAAATTACGAAGACGGAGCAAAATATAATATTAAGACACAATTAATAATAATACAACTAAAACATACAAGAAATTTCCAAAATGACCAAAATACTGTAAGGCACCAAGAAGCGACAAATCTTACCTTAGCGGACAGTCCAAAACAAACAGAAAGTAAACACTAAGTCTCGGATCGGCTCCTGGGTGCTTATAATATCGTCTGCCCAGAAGTAAACACAGACCCGTCCAGACGGCCCCGGGGCTCAAGTAAGAGTGTCCTCAGCTGCCCGAGTGTGACTGCGATATCCACAAGCCGAGGACTTTTGTCAGTCTGTTCTTAAAGACCTTTTCCAAGTCTTCGCGTGCCGTAGCACCCCGTCACTTTGATTTCATTCACACACAAAAAAAAAAAAAAAAAAAAAAAAAAATACTCAGCGTCACACGCGATTGGTCCATCTTGTGACGGCGATGTGTGAGAAGGGCGGGTTGCTCATTAACATCTCCCCTCCTCTTTATCTTTTTTTTTTGTTGAACATGAGGCGGGCATAGAGATGGACATACGCCGTGAACACAAACACGGTATTGGGCCCCTGAAAATTTTCCCCCGTGGTTTATGCTGGGCGCCACAGAGCAGCGTCTGATTGGTGGCTCAGGGCCGTACAATCGAGGGGACGCTACTCGCCGCAATCTGCTGGGCAGACGAGTGCCAGAAGATGAGATGCTGCACAAATATGGATGTCATACCCGCCCTCCAGTCAAAATAAGCTGTTGAGTTAGGAAAAGAAAGGGAGGGTGGAGGGGGTGTTGAAGAGGTAAAGAGGGGATGGTTGTTGATGAAAAGGGTGGTTGGTGTGTAAGTGGGTTGTTGATGGTGAGTTGGAGGGGTTGTTAAGGAGCTGTTGATGTTTAGTTTAAGTGTGTGTGGAGGGGGGGGGGGAGTTGTTGATTTTGCGTTAGGGGTTATTGATGCTGACTTAGGATATTGTTGATGTAGAGCTTGGGGATTTATGATAAAGTCAGGGGATTGTTGATGTAGTTAGGGGGTTGTTGATGTAGTTAGGGGATTGTTGATGTAGTTAGGGGATTGTTGATGTCATTAGGGAATTGTTGATGTAGTTAGGGGATTGTTGATGTCGTTAGGGGATTGTTGATGTAGTTATAATATTGTTGATGTAGTTAGGGGATTGTTGATGTCGTTAGGGGATTGTTGATGTAGTTAGGGGATTGTTGATGTAGTTATGGCATGGTTGATGTAGTTATAGGATTGTTGATATAGTTAAAGAACTGTTGATGCAGTTATGTGATTGTTAATGTAATTGGGGGATTGCTGATATACTTAGAGAACTGTTGATGTAGTTAGATAGTTATGGGATTGTTAATGTAGTTAGGAGCTTGTTGATATATATTTGGGGATTGCTGATACAGTTATGAGATTGTTAATGTTTAGCTAAGATATTGTTGATGTAAAGTCAAATAGACATGGATTACTGTTTCATAGTGATTGTTGCTATAGAATTCATTTGGGGGGGGGGGGGGGAGATGATGTATAAATGATGAAACATCCTAGGTATAGATGTCTAGATGATTATACTTGTTTAGATTTTATACTTTTAATTTAAAAAATTGTATGATTAATGCTGGGGGCGGAGTTGTCGAGGGATAGAGGGGGGAGGTAGGGAGGGAGGAAAATAGTATGCTTACTCACTCCGAAAGTCCCGAGTTCGGATCCCGGGTAGGTGATCTCAACAGCTGTAGAAAGTAAAACTCCAAGATCAAGCAACCGTCGCCTTGTAGGTTGTTCGTGGGTGGACAAAGTAAAGTAAAAAAAGAAGAATCCTATTTAGACCTAGCGATCCATTGGACAGACGAAGTAGAGTTCATGTATTTCTTGACCTGGGCATATGAAATGATGGTGTGGTCAGCACTTTGCCCAGCCGCCTTTACTTTCCATCTACTGTGTGGACTCAGGGACGTTCTACTGACTTGGACATGGAATCGAACTCGAGACATTCAAATTAGCAGCCCAGCGCTCTACCGTTTAGGCTACGCCGTGGGTGGGCACATCTTTGGACGCAAATTCAGAAAGAAAAGATTGCCGAGTCAGAGTCAACGGGCCCAAATGCTGCATAACACGTTGACACGAAATACTTCATAGTGTTGGGGGGAACCCCCCCCCCCCCTCCAACATCAAGATTAAGAACTAAGAAGAAGAAGCAGCACGATGCTAAAGACTGTAACTGCCAGAGTATTAACGTGTTAATTACCATCCGAGTGTTAAGAACACGATGACCACTATAATGAGAATATCTCAATGTCTATCAGGATGTTAACATCAGTGGCTAAGACGTCAACATCACAAAAACCATCCAAATGACAACATCAAAAAAAAACCCCAATGCCAATATCACAAAGAGCAAAGCAACCAGAATGCCAACATCACAAAAAACCATGAAATTGCCAAGATCACAGAAAAAAACCCAATGCCGACATCACAAAGAGCAACCAGAATGCCACCATCACAAAGAACCACCCCAATGCCAACATCATTAACAACGACCACAAAACCAGCATCACTATGATCATCACAATACGAGTACTCCACTAGGCAGAGGCGTAGCGACCCTTCCCGGCGCCCGGGGACAAACTTTCGATTTGCAGCCCCCCTCGAACTTTTTATTTGCCCCCCCCCTCAAACTTTCGATTTGCACCCCCCCCTCGAACTTTTTATTTGCCCCCCCCCCCCCCCCCCTCAAACTTTCGATTTGCACCCCCCCCTCGAACTTTTCATTTGCACCACACTCAAACTTTCAATTTGGCGCCCCCCTAAGGTCGGCGCCCGGGGACATATGTCCCCCCCACGCCCCCGCCCCTCGCTACGCCTCTGCCACTAGGTGTTACATAAAGTCATTAAGTCATTAAGTAATCAAATACAGAAATAAAATCGCAGGGTTTCGACAATAACAATAAAAACTAATTCTCAACGCATGGTAGAACGTTCGACTGCTAACCAAAAAGTGCCGAGTTAGGATCTCGGTCTGAAATTGAATGTGCAGAACGCTCTGTGTCAACTCAGCTCTGAAGGAAAGTTGAGACGTCTTGACATAGTGCTGACAACACAATCCTTTTATATGCCGAGGTCACTGAAACAAGTGAGCTCTACTTCACCTGCCAAATAGGTTTCGAAAGGGTACTTTGCTTTTTGTTTTTAAATCCTCAATGTAAACCTCATGAAAAACAAAAACCAACCCTCGATTAGACATAAAATCATTAGGGATTACGTGCATACGTAAAAAGTAAAGTTCCCTTTTCGAACCTGGGGGTCCATTGGGCAAGTGAAGTAGCGTTCACCTGTTTCTGTGACCTCTGTATATGAAGAGATAGCGTCGGAGGCACTTACTTTCCCTAACGTGAGTTAGGTACCCCTCACAGACGCGTAGATATTATGCTGAGTTGAACCCGGATTCGAACTCGAGAATTTCTGGTAGCAGTCTTGCTGTTATGTGAGACATAACACAAAATCTCCATATTTTATGGTGTGTGGGAGTGGGGGAGGGGGATGGGTTTGTTTTTGGAGTGGTCTCTTCTAGAAGAGTGGCTGTCCCCAGCTAACTAGCCTCATCTGCCCGAGGGTTCGAACTCGAGACTTTTCGGTTTAGCAGCCATGAGCTTTACCGACCCGACCACGCCGACCCAAGTCCTGGCGAAACCCCTCGTCTTGATTAAAACCATTAGAACCCTGCTCTGATGAAAACAATTATCTGGTTAAAGTTAGTTACACCCCATGTTAAAGCCCGCCCAGGTTAAAACCCCGCTGTGGATTAAACCAGTGTTTCTTTCATACTTTATTCTCCGGTGAAGATGAGGGGGGGGGGAGGGGGGAAGGGGGGCATATGAAGAGGTGTACGAAAGACAATGTGGTTAAAACCCATCCCATGTTTAAGTTCCACCCCACATTAAATTCCGCCCAAGTTGAAGCTCCACACCTCATTAAATCCCACCAAAATTGAAGCTACACCCAACCTTAAATACCTCCCAAGTTGAAGTTCCACCCCATGTTAAATCCCCGCCTATGTTAAAATATAAAACGCCCAAATTGTATGTCTTCCAATGCTCGTTTTTAGTGCATAAAGCCAAACCGTTCAATCTTTAAGTTTCATACTTTTACCTCCGTCGTATTCCCAGAGATTAAAAACGCCCCGTGATTGGTTGGGTGTGTCACGTGTCAAAAACAATATGTCGGACCGGCCACCCCTAAGTGCCGGCTGGTGGATGACACCCATCCCAATTTGGATCCACACGTCCCAGAATGAAAAGTGTTCCGCCGACCGTAGAGATTCGGCCGTTGGTGCCAGAAAACCCCCGAATGAAAAAACGAATGGGTACAGGAATCGGATGTGACACTAAGTGCCTGCTTCTATATTTCCCCATTTAGTGAAACCATCTATTTAATCCCGATCATCCATTGGGCTGGGCCCAGTGCTCCCAAGATGGCGGGGCCCCCCGGGGAAGGGGGTTAGAATTTTAGCAGACGCTGGCCATGAAGAAATATTTCAGGTTATTTCATTCCCGCGGAGTAATACATCTTGAAGCATTTGGTTAGTTATGGCGGAGCTTGAGTGCATATTTTTGAAAGATCCAATCCATCTGATCATTGATCTGTCCGTCTATCCTTCAGTCCGTCCGTCTGTCTGTCTGTTCGTCTGTCTGTTCGTCTTTCTGTCTATCTGTCTGTCTGTCTGTTCGTCTTTCTGTCTGTCTGTCTGTCTGTCTGTCTGTCTGTCTGTCTGTCTGTCTGTCTGTCTGTCCGTCTGTCTGTCCGCCTATCTTTCTGTCCATCCGTCCGTCCGTCTGTCTGTTCGTCTGTCTGTTCGTCTTTCTGTCTATCTGTCCGTTCGTCTTTCTGTCTGTCTGTCTGTCTGTCTGTCTGTCTGTCTGTCTGTCTGTCTGTCTGTCTGTCTGTCTGTCTGTCTGTCTGTCTGTCTGTCTGTCTGTCTGTCTGTCTACCTGTACGTCCCTCCGTCCTTCCGTCTATCCGCCCATCGATTCATCCACCCATCTATTCATCCACCCATCCATCAGTCCGTATATCCATCCAATCAACCATCCTATGTTGTTATATGTTAATACACACATCAGTTGCAACTTATAAATAACTATACATATTCGTGTACGCCTGAAGATAGTAACAACAATATTATTACAGCATAATTGTTTAAAAATATATCTCTTTCTATCATAAAACATCTTCAAAGTTAACAACCCATACATGCAAAAAATACCACAAGCGATAACGATCAAAAGTCTCCTCCAACTCTGAAGCTGATACAAAACGTACGGCCGACTTTTCGATTCATATCTTCTCGAGATTTTCCATCAACTGTAATTCTATTACCCGGATCTTATTTTTTTGTTTCGCTTTTTTTTTCGTACGCCCGAAATCCCATTCGTTTCTTTTCGTTACATTATTTTAATATAAAAAAAAATGCTTGCCTGAGCTTGGGTTGAGCATTCAAACAGCCATTTCCTAACTAATATGTTCATCTTAATTAAACGTCCCGCTCCTCCGGACACACCCCGCCTCCCCGCGCTAAGCTAATTATGTTTGGCTTAATTGCGTCCCTCTAACATTAGGTCTACCCCACGAATACTGTCAACACAATTTAGGCGGGGACCAGCGCCGGAGCCCTGATTGGGGTTGCAGGGGTTGGACTAGTCAAAGATTGCTGGGGAGGTTCAATCCTTTCAGGCCATTCAAAGGCAGGGTTTCCAATCTGGGACGGATCGCCCCCCACCCCCCACGTTCTTCCAGAATTGTGCCATTACTCGAGATCCTGTCTGTGGTTCGTGTAAATGAATTAAGGAATTTTTCGAATCGCTTTAACTCGCGTTGGTTGTTTGTTGATGGAAGGGGAGATAAATATTGGGAGAATAATAATATCTGGAGGCGCAGGGGAGACAACTCATCATAAGCCGACGTTAAAACAGAATGGCATTTTGCGAGGCAGAAGATTGGGGTTGTTTCATCATCTTGAACTAACATTTTTTCTCATCAATTATCGGGTGGGGAGAGGGGGGGGGGGGGGTGTAGGTGGGTGGGGGATGTCTTGGGGTGGATTAACGTTATGTGGATGTCGTTTTTTTTTTGGTGATGTGGGTTTGAAGGGGTTTGGGTGATGTGGATTTTTGTTTGGGTGATGTTGATTTGCAAGGGTTGGGTGATGTGGATTCATGGCGTTTGCTGTTGTGAATTCTGAATGATGATGTGGATTTATAGATTAGGGCGATGTGGTTATGTAGGTGTGGTTTGATGTTATTTGGTAATGTCAATCGTTTCAGGTAGAGTGGATCAGTGGCGTAGCCCGGATCGTCTCAAGGGGGGGTTCCAATTTTTACCCGGGGACAAACTTTCGATTTGCACCCCCCCCCCCTCAGACTTTTGATTTGCACCCCCCCCCCCTCAAACTTTCGATTACTTTATATATATACCGAGGGGTCTATGGGGGGGGGGTGGTTATGACCCCCCTAACCCCCCCCCTGCCTACGCCACTGGAGTGGATGTTCATCATCATCAGCTTTTCGAATGGTCGAATGCCATAGCGAGCAAATGTTTATTAGAAAAATCGTAAAATTTACCGTCGAAACAATGTTTTTATCCAGTTCCAATACTAAAATCGTTCGGCGGAGGGGGTTACGCCAAACCGGGAATACAGACATTGTTGGAGGGGAGTGGGATGAAACTCTCATTGACCGCAATTAGAAATTGCAAGTCAAAACATTTTTCAAGGGAGACAATCTCAAAGAAATGCATGAAACCAGTAATAAGGACAATAAAATATATATTTTAAAACATTTTCATTAAAATTTTATTTATAAAATTAAAATTATTAAATATGTTTTTGAAAATGTGTCTATTTTTCAATATTTCAAATTACAAATGAAAATAAAATGCTAGTTAATAAAACATGTACCCATTAATTTTACATTAAGTTATGCTTATACATCAGTGAAACCACTCAGTGACCATTGACAACTTTTCAAATATTGTAAAAAATTTTGGATCCCTACATTGGGACATTTATTTTGTAGTTTTATACCAGGAGTCGGCAACCTTTTGAGACGGAAGAGCCAAAAGTTACAATTTTCAAAATTTCCCAGTTTTTAAAGAGCCACTAACAATTGTTTTTCAATATTTTATTACTTGATTTGGATTAGTTAAATACATTTTATTTGTTGTTTAAAATATGAAATAATATTTATTCATATAAAAATACACGTGTTTCGCCATAACAATAAACTTAGTTATCAAATAATATAACTATAGCACTATCCCAATCCACTTGAGAAGCTGCTAACTTTTATTTTTCTCTATTTACGGATATCACCGGCTCAGGAGGTGTCTCCCATTAGCCAGGCAGGCCTCAACACGCCAAACTCCGACTAACTGGCTTGGATATCGGTTTGATTACCGTGTATCTGTCGCTTCTGTACTTAGATTCACAAGGCTTAACTTCCACCCCCCCCCCCTCCCCCACCCACTGAACGCAGGGTAAACCTGTACACCACCGTCAAGTAGGCAGACTCGACCGTAGGAAGCTAATTACTAAAAAAAAACTACGTTACTCATTTCAAATTAATAATTACTGACGGATAGGGAAATGCATTCTAAATAAAATAGCATTCCCCATTTAACAATATTTTTTAAAGTCGTCACTTGCAGTGTTTCTTCCAGACTTTTTTCTCCGGGGGGGGGGGGGGCACTTGACATTTTCGGGGGGGGGGGGCGGTAGACTTTCTTCGGGGGGGGGGGGGGGGCGGACACTGTTAAAAGTATATATTTTCTATATAAATTATATAAATTTCATTTCGTTCGGGGGGGGGGGGGGGGCGGTAGAATTTTTTCGGGAACCCCCCCCCCCCCCCCCCCGAAGAGATGCCTGGAAGAAACTCTGGTCACTTGGGCAGTGGCAAGCACGGAATTGTTGCAACGTGGCTGTCCGCAGCACGGCTCTTGACCTGGTACTTTAACGGCTGTCTGCTTCTACTGCACCTATACTCACTGTTCTATGATGAGTTTTTTTTTAATCCTGTTTGAAGTTGTTTCTTTACAGTATAATATTTGTTCCAAGTTTTAAAAATGAAATAATATAAATATTGATATTTGTGCAAGGAGCTGGAGAGCCGCATCTCGACATCAAAAGAGCCGCATACGGCTCGCGAGCCGCAGGTTGCTGACCCCTGTTTTATGCAGTTCATAAACATGACCATATAAAAGTGTTTACATAGTGGTTAAATGTTAAAAGTAAATGGCATTTTTTTTATTTTTTACATTTTTTTAAATGCTTTTATTTTCAACGAGCCGGCCCGCGGCATAACATACGCCGCTATTTAGTTGTTGTTTTTTCTACTTTTCAGTAATTCAAAATTTGTGAATTTGACAGTACCAACGCTGCCACTGAAAATATTTCTTTAAAACACTATACGTAGCTCGTTAAGGACCATAAACCCCCCCCCCCCCCCTTTCCTTCCCCCCCCCCCCCCCCTACGTTTAAAATCGTTGGCTCTGCTTGTAAACATTTAGAGTGAACACAGCTCACTAAAACCATGTAGGGGTGGGGAGGTAGGGAGCGCGTTTACAGCTTGTTTTCTAGGCGCGTTTGCAGCTTGTTTTCTAGCGGCTCCCAGAAGAGAATTATATATATAGATAGAAATAATTACATCAGAATATACAACTCTGTGTGTGTGTGTGTGCGTAAGTCTGTAGCATGATTCAAACATTTACAAAATTTATCATTACATGAAGAAAATGGTGAATATTAATAAAAAAAAAAGGATTTGTCGATAACAATTTTAGAAATAAAGAAATACAAAAATGGTATTTTTACCATAATAGTCTTAAATGTTTTTACAGTTTTGTTGATAATTTTTTTACAATATAAACAGCGTGAGAAATTAATAGGAAATATTAACAATATGTAAATAAAAGATGGAAAGCGAAAAACAGATGCATAGTAGATTCTAAGGACTAATTGGATACCAAATGGGTTGAGGGTGGTGTTAACTTTTCTTTTTTGGAAAGGAAATTGTTCCCCTTTAGACCTAACTTAGCGATAGCGGCAAGCGGTGTTCAACTTACTACAACATGAAAAGACATGTGACACTGCAGTGGGAAGTGTGATAACTGTTCAAGGCCGTATTTTGACACGTTCTATTTTGAAGCAAAGTATAAGGAAACAGTTCATGGCCAGTTTTGACAAGTCTTAGATATGGCGCTTTAAAACGTGTACACTATACGTGAGTCTGCTATAGACCTAGCAGAAAAAAAAATGCAGATCATGGCCAAAAGCCTACTTGTATGTAAAAAAGAAGTATTACTATTGTACATCTGTATCAATCAGTGGCGTAGGCAGGGGGGGGGTAGGGGGGGGGTCATAAACTCCCCATAGACCCCTCGGTATATATATAAAAAGTATGAGGGGGGTGCAAATCGAAAGTTTGAGGGGGGGGGGTTGCAAATCGAAAGTTTGAGGGGGGGGGGTGCAAATCGAAAGTTTGAGGGGGGGGGGGGTGCAAATCAAAAGTTTGAGTGGGGTGAAAATCGAAAGTTTGAGGGGGGGGGGGTGCAAATCGAAAGTTTGAGGGTGGGGGGTGCAAATCGAAAATTTGCCCCCGGGTAAAAATTGGACCCCCCCCCTTGAGACGATCCTGGCTACGCCACTGGTATCAATCAGACCTCACAAGCCGATGACGAAAACTGTAAAACTAAAGCGAACATGCAAGGCAAACTGACGCTGTAAATTACATGTCTGATGCGGAAAAAAATATTTCCTAGATGTCTATTATTCTAAATCATGAGGAGCAAAGTGGGGGGGGGGGGTTGTTTCTCACACCTACAGAGTTTCTTCCAGGCATCTCTTCGGGGGGGGGGGGGGCTAAGCCCCCCCCCCCCCGAAAAGTTTGTACCGCCCCCCCCCCCGAACGAAATGAAATTTATATAATTTATATAGAAAATATATACTTTTAACAGTGTCCGCCCCCCCGAAGAAAGTCTACCGCCCCCCCCCCCCCCCCCCCCGAAAATTTCAAGTGCGCCCCCCCCCCCCGGAAAAAAAGTCTGGAAGAAACACTGCACACCTATTAGATTGGGTACTTGCAGGTAGGTTCCAGGAAAATTGTTCTTGACAAAGTTTGCGGTTCACTCTCATGGTTTCCGGAAAATAAGAGCCATGTCAAAAAGCGATTTAAAGCAAAACGAGCCGACCCGCGGCGTATCATATGCCGCTATTTAGTTGTTTTATTTTCTACTTTTCAGTAATTCATAATTTGTGAATTCGACAGTACCAATGATGCCACTGAAAATATTTGCTTTAATACACTATCAGTAGGTCGTTATGGACGATACCCCCCCCACCCTCCTTTCCCCCAATCCCTACCCTACCCCCCCCCCCTCCCCGTGAAAGCAGCCTCTTCTTAGTTATCTCCCCTAAGTTTAAAATCGTTTCAAACTAATTTATCTGCCTTAAATAGCCGTCACTAAACATTTAGCGTGAACCACAGCTTAAGAGACCATGGGGGGTGGGGTGGTAGGGATATGCATAGAGAGGAGGAGAGGGGGCTGCTAGGCGCGCTTACAACTTGGTGTTTTCTATGGTCTCCATGAAGAGAATTATATACATAGATGTGTAAGTAAATGTATATTTCTATATTCAGTTATCCGAAATGAGATTCCGTAAACCAAGTAAACATAGACACCACAAAATAAAACCAATCTCAAATATGTTTGGCCTCTTTTACTCCAAGCTCCAACTTTGAACTTTCTCCGTTACCAACGAACGCTGAGCCAAATGTTTAATTAACTACAGCTATCAAAAGAAAGGGGCCGTAAAAATCCCTGCTCCTACAATCTCATTACGACTCCACCCACCTCGCCATAAGCGTCAAATCAGTTTTTTCCCCTTAATGTAATCATATATTCACTGTTGTCAATGTAATATCTTAAACGAGCCGACCAGCGTTTTTAGTTGTTTTATTATCTACTTTTCTGTCCATTCATAATTTGTGAATTCGATGCAGTGCTGTGATGTAAATATATTTTGCTTTAAAACACTATCAGTAGCTCATGAAGGATGATTAACCTTCCCCCTCCCTTCCAGTGAAAGCAGCCGTCCGTGACGACAATTTACAGACGACAATGAAAATGATTAAGCAGAACTTGTTACCTCCCCTTTACCTCCCCTTAGTTTCAAATAGTTTTAAAAACTAATATCGATATGGCTTGTTGTGCATGCCTAGAGAGCGAGGGAGGGGGCAGGTCGGCGCGCGTACGTGGTGGTGTCCCGCATGGTCCCCACGTTGAGAATATTATATATATATATATATCTATATATATATATATATATATATATATATATATATATATATATATATATATATATAAAGCAAAGTGGTCAAGTGCCCGATAGGGCACTTCCCGGCGCCGCAGGCGCGTCAAATTTGGCACGATGGTGCCTTCGGGCAATAGAACACGAAGGCCGGTGACGGTTGGCCGAAAAGTCTACGGAGAAGGGGTCAAAACTGACCTCGACTGACCGGCGCCTTATATGGGCTATATTACGAAAAAAAATTTCCTCCGACGACCCCCCTTGAAATTTTGTGAGGTGGTAGGAGAACACCTTGGGGTGTCACAAAAAACTCGCCATGTCCGGGAAAAAATCGGGAAATGGGTCAAAACTGACCAGTCGTATTTCCCTATATAATCTTTGTATTTTATGGGAAAAACAGAGGGTCATTTCAAAACGGATTTTAGGGCACTTACCCTGTTTACATCTGGCTAAATTTTGGCATGTTTATAGGTAAATGGCTTGACCGTAGGGCAGACCTGTCGGTCTTACTCAAAGCCCTCGACGAGGGCTAAAAAGTGACCGCGAGTGAAATTCTCTTTATATGAGCTCTATTACGAAAAAAAATTTCCTCCGACGACCCCCCTTGATATTTTGTGAGGTGGTAGGAGAACGCCTTGGGGTGTCACAAAAAACTCGCCATGTCCGGGAAAAATCGGGAAATGGGTCAAAACTGACCAGTCGTATTTCCCTATATAATCTTTGTATTTTATGGGGAAAACAGAGGGTCATTTCAAAACGGATTTTAGGGCACTTACCCTGTTTACATCTGGCTAATTTTTGGCATGTTTATAGGTAAATGGCTTGACCGTAGGGCAGACCTGTCGGTCTTACTCAAAGCCCTCGACGAGGGCTAAAAAGTGACCGCGAGTGAAATTCTCTTTATATGAGCTCTATTACGAAAAAAAATTTCCTCCGACGACCCCCCTTGATATTTTGTGAGGTGGTAGAAGAACACCTAGGGGTGTCACAAAAAACTCGGCATATCTGGGAAAACTTCGTAAAGCGGTCAAAACTGACCAGTTGTATTTCCCTATATAATCTTTGTATTTTATGGGAAAAACAGAGGGTCATTTCAACGCAGACTTTAGGGTACTTAAGCTCAGTATATCTGGCTAATTTTTTGCATGTTCCTAGGACAATGGCTTGACCTTTAGGGAAAACTGTCGGTTACACTCAAAGCCCTCGACGAGGGCTAATAAGTGACCGCGAGTGAAATTCTCTTTATATGAGCTCTATTACGAAAAAAAATTTCCTCCGACGACCCCCCTTGATATTTTGTGAGGTGGTAGAAGAACACCTAGGGGTGTCACAAAAAACTCGGCATATCTGGGAAAACTTCGTAAAGCGGTCAAAACTGACCAGTTGTATTTCCCTATATAATCTTTGTATTTTATGGGAAAAACAGAGGGTCATTTCAACGCAGACTTTAGGGTACTTAAGCTCAGTATATCTGGCTAATTTTTTGCATGTTCCTAGGACAATGGCTTGATCTTTAGGGAAAACTGTCGGTTACACTCAAAGCCCTCGACGAGTGCTAAAAAGTGACCGCGAGTGAAATTCTCTTTATATGAGCTCTATTACGAAAAAAAATTTCCTCCGACGACCCCCCTTGATATTTTGTGAGGTGGTAGAAGAACACCTAGGGGTGTCACAAAAAACTCGGCATATCTGGGAAAACTTCGTAAAGCGGTCAAAACTGACCAGTTGTATTTCCCTATATAATATTTGTATTTTATGGGAAAAACAGAGGGTCATTTCAACGCAGACTTTAGGGTACTTAAGCTCAGTATATCTGGCTAATTTTTTGCATGTTCCTAGGACAATGGCTTGACCTTTAGGGAAAACTGTCGGTTACACTCAAAGCCCTCGACGAGGGCTAAAAAGTGACCGCGAGTGAAATTCTCTTTATATGAGCTCTATTACGAAAAAAAATTTCCTCCGACGACCCCCCTTGATATTTTGTGAGGTGGTAGAAGAACACCTAGGGGTGTCACAAAAAACTCGGCATATCTGGGAAAACTTCGTAAAGCGGTCAAAACTGACCAGTTGTATTTCCCTATATAATCTTTGTATTTTATGGGAAAAACAGAGGGTCATTTCAACGCAGACTTTAGGGTACTTAAGCTCAGTATATCTGGCTAATTTTTTGCATGTTCCTAGGACAATGGCTTGACCTTTAGGGAAAACTGTCGGTTACACTCAAAGCCCTCGACGAGGGCTAAAAAGTGACCGCGAGTGAAATTCTCTTTATATGAGCTCTATTACGAAAAAAAATTTCCTCCGACGACCCCCCTTGATATTTTGTGAGGTGGTAGAAGAACACCTAGGGGTGTCACAAAAAACTCGGCATATCTGGGAAAACTTCGTAAAGCGGTCAAAACTGACCAGTTGTATTTCCCTATATAATCTTTGTATTTTATGGGAAAAACAGAGGGTCATTTCAACGCAGACTTTAGGGTACTTAAGCT
Source organism: Physella acuta (assembly GCF_028476545.2). NCBI lineage: Eukaryota > Metazoa > Mollusca > Gastropoda > Physidae > Physella > Physella acuta. Next base: position 181,852 of record NW_026731944.1, on the reverse strand, counting down.
CAGTATATCTGGCTAATTTTTTGCATGCTCCTAGGACAATGGCTTGACCTTTAGGGAAAACTGTCGGTTACACTCAAAGCCCTCGACGAGGGCTAAAAAGTGACCGCGAGTGAAATTCTCTTTATATGAGCTCTATTACGAAAAAAAATTTCCTCCGACGACCCCCCTTGATATTTTGTGAGGTGGTAGAAGAACACCTAGGGGTGTCACAAAAAACTCGGCATATCTGGGAAAACTTCGTAAAGCGGTCAAAACTGACCAGTTGTATTTCCCTATATAATCTTTGTATTTTATGGGAAAAACAGAGGGTCATTTCAACGCAGACTTTAGGGTACTTAAGCTCAGTATATCTGGCTAATTTTTTGCATGCTCCTAGGACAATGGCTTGACCTTTAGGGAAAACTGTCGGTTACACTCAAAGCCCTCGACGAGGGCTAAAAAGTGACCGCGAGTGAAATTCTCTTTATATGAGCTCTATTACGAAAAAAAATTTCCTCCGACGACCCCCCTTGATATTTTGTGAGGTGGTAGAAGAACACCTAGGGGTGTCACAAAAAACTCGGCATATCTGGGAAAACTTCGTAAAGCGGTCAAAACTGACCAGTTGTATTTCCCTATATAATCTTTGTATTTTATGGGAAAAACAGAGGGTCATTTCAACGCAGACTTTAGGGTACTTAAGCTCAGTATATCTGGCTAACTTTTTGCATGTTCCTAGGTCAATGGCTTGACATTTAGGGAAAACTGTCGGTCTTACTCAAAGCCCTCGACGAGGGCTAAAAAGTGACCGCGAGTGAAATTCTCTTTATATGAGCTCTATTACGAAAAAAAATTTCCTCCGACGACCCCCCTTGATATTTTGTGAGGTGGTAGAAGAACACCTAGGGGTGTCACAAAAAACTCGGCATATCTGGGAAAACTTCGTAAAGCGGTCAAAACTGACCAGTTGTATTTCCCTATATAATCTTTGTATTTTATGGGAAAAACAGAGGGTCATTTCAACGCAGACTTTAGGGTACTTAAGCTCAGTATATCTGACTAATTTTTTGCATGCTCCTAGGTCAATGGCTTGACCTTTAGGGAAAACTGTCGGTTACACTCAAAGCCCTCGACGAGGGCTAAAAAGTGACCGCGAGTGAAATTCTCTTTATATGAGCTCTATTACGTAAAAAAATTTCCTCCGACGACCCCCGTGATATTTTGTGAGGTGGTAGAAGAACACCTAGGGGTGTCACAAAAAACTCGGCATATCTGGGAAAACTTCGTAAAGCGGTCAAAACTGACCAGTTGTATTTCCCTATATAATCTTTGTATTTTATGGGAAAAACAGAGGGTCATTTCAACGCAGACTTTAGGGTACTTAAGCTCAGTATATCTGGCTAACTTTTTGCATGCTTTTAGGACAATGGCTTGACCTTTAGGGAAAACTGTCGGTTACACTCAAAGCCCTCGACGAGGGCTAAAAAGTGACCGCGAGTGAAATTCTCTTTATATGAGCTCTATTACGAAAAAAAATTTCCTCCGACGACCCCCCTTGATATTTTGTGAGGTGGTAGAAGAACACCTAGGGGTGTCACAAAAAACTCGGCATATCTGGGAAAACTTCGTAAAGCGGTCAAAACTGACCAGTTGTATTTCCCTATATAATCTTTGTATTTTATGGGAAAAACAGAGGGTCATTTCAACGCAGACTTTAGGGTACTTAAGCTCAGTATATCTGGCTAATTTTTTGCATGTTCCTAGGACAATGGCTTGACCTTTAGGGAAAACTGTCGGTTACACTCAAAGCCCTCGACGAGGGCTAAAAAGTGACCGCGAGTGAAATTCTCTTTATATGAGCTCTATTACGAAAAAAAATTTCCTCCGACGACCCCCCTTGATATTTTGTGAGGTGGTAGAAGAACACCTAGGGGTGTCACAAAAAACTCGGCATATCTGGGAAAACTTCGTAAAGCGGTCAAAACTGACCAGTTGTATTTCCCTATATAATCTTTGTATTTTATGGGAAAAACAGAGGGTCATTTCAACGCAGACTTTAGGGTACTTAAGCTCAGTATATCTGGCTAATTTTTTGCATGCTCCTAGGTCAATGGCTTGACCTTTAGGGAAAACTGTCGGTCTTACTCAAAGCCCTCGACGAGGGCTAAAAAGTGACCGCGAGTGAAATTCTCTTTATATGAGCTCTATTACGAAAAAAAATTTCCTCCGACGACCCCCCTTGATATTTTGTGAGGTGGTAGAAGAACACCTAGGGGTGTCACAAAAAACTCGGCATATCTGGGAAAACTTCGTAAAGCGGTCAAAACTGACCAGTTGTATTTCCCTATATAATCTTTGTATTTTATGGGAAAAACAGAGGGTCATTTCAACGCAGACTTTAGGGTACTTAAGCTCAGTATATCTGACTAATTTTTTGCATGCTCCTAGGTCAATGGCTTGACCTTTAGGGAAAACTGTCGGTTACACTCAAAGCCCTCGACGAGGGCTAAAAAGTGACCGCGAGTGAAATTCTCTTTATATGAGCTCTATTACGAAAAAAAATTTCCTCCGACGACCCCCCTTGATATTTTGTGAGGTGGTAGAAGAACACCTAGGGGTGTCACAAAAAACTCGGCATATCTGGGAAAACTTCGTAAAGCGGTCAAAACTGACCAGTTGTATTTCCCTATATAATCTTTGTATTTTATGGGAAAAACAGAGGGTCATTTCAACGCAGACTTTAGGGTACTTAAGCTCAGTATATCTGGCTAATTTTTTGCATGTTCCTAGGACAATGGCTTGACCTTTAGGGAAAACTGTCGGTTACACTCAAAGCCCTCGACGAGGGCTAAAAAGTGACCGCGAGTGAAATTCTCTTTATATGAGCTCTATTACGAAAAAAAATTTCTTCCGACGACCCCCCTTGATATTTTGTGAGGTGGTAGAAGAACACCTAGGGGTGTCACAAAAAACTCGGCATATCTGGGAAAACTTCGTAAAGCGGTCAAAACTGACCAGTTGTATTTCCCTATATAATCTTTGTATTTTATGGGAAAAACAGAGGGTCATTTCAACGCAGACTTTAGGGTACTTAAGCTCAGTATATCTGACTAATTTTTTGCATGCTCCTAGGTCAATGGCTTGACCTTTAGGGAAAACTGTCGGTTACACTCAAAGCCCTCGACGAGGGCTAAAAAGTGACCGCGAGTGAAATTCTCTTTATATGAGCTCTATTACGAAAAAAAATTTCCTCCGACGACCCCCCTTGATATTTTGTGAGGTGGTAGAAGAACACCTAGGGGTGTCACAAAAAACTCGGCATATCTGGGAAAACTTCGTAAAGCGGTCAAAACTGACCAGTTGTATTTCCCTATATAATCTTTGTATTTTATGGGAAAAACAGAGGGTCATTTCAACGCAGACTTTAGGGTACTTAAGCTCAGTATATCTGGCTAATTTTTTGCATGTTCCTAGGACAATGGCTTGACCTTTAGGGAAAACTGTCGGTTACACTCAAAGCCCTCGACGAGGGCTAAAAAGTGACCGCGAGTGAAATTCTCTTTATATGAGCTCTATTACGAAAAAAAATTTCCTCCGACGACCCCCCTTGATATTTTGTGAGGTGGTAGAAGAACACCTAGGGGTGTCACAAAAAACTCGGCATATCTGGGAAAACTTCGTAAAGCGGTCAAAACTGACCAGTTGTATTTCCCTATATAATCTTTGTATTTTATGGGAAAAACAGAGGGTCATTTCAACGCAGACTTTAGGGTACTTAAGCTCAGTATATCTGGCTAATTTTTTGCATGCTCCTAGGTCAATGGCTTGACATTTAGGGAAAACTGTCGGTCTTACTCAAAGCCCTCGACGAGGGCTAAAAAGTGACCGCGAGTGAAATTCTCTTTATATGAGCTCTATTACGAAAAAAAATTTCCTCCGACGACCCCCCTTGATATTTTGTGAGGTGGTAGAAGAACACCTAGGGGTGTCACAAAAAACTCGGCATATCTGGGAAAACTTCGTAAAGCGGTCAAAACTGACCAGTTGTATTTCCCTATATAATCTTTGTATTTTATGGGAAAAACAGAGGGTCATTTCAACGCAGACTTTAGGGTACTTAAGCTCAGTATATCTGACTAATTTTTTGCATGCTCCTAGGTCAATGGCTTGACCTTTAGGGAAAACTGTCGGTTACACTCAAAGCCCTCGACGAGGGCTAAAAAGTGACCGCGAGTGAAATTCTCTTTATATGAGCTCTATTACGTAAAAAAATTTCCTCCGACGACCCCCCTTGATATTTTGTAAGGTGGTAGAAGAACACCTAGGGGTGTCACAAAAAACTCGGCATATCTGGGAAAACTTCGTAAAGCGGTCAAAACTGACCAGTTGTATTTCCCTATATAATCTTTGTATTTTATGGGAAAAACAGAGGGTCATTTCAACGCAGACTTTAGGGTACTTAAGCTCAGTATATCTGGCTAACTTTTTGCATGCTTTTAGGTCAATGGCTTGACCTTTAGGGAAAACTGTCGGTTACACTCAAAGCCCTCGACGAGGGCTAAAAAGTGACCGCGAGTGAAATTCTCTTTATATGAGCTCTATTACGAAAAAAAATTTCCTCCGACGACCCCCCTTGATATTTTGTGAGGTGGTAGAAGAACACCTAGGGGTGTCATAAAAAACACGGCATATCTGGGAAAACTTCGTAAAGCGGTCAAAACTGACCAGTTGTATTTCCCTATATAATCTTTGTATTTTATGGGAAAAACAGGGAAATTTTAACACAATTTTTAGGTTACTTAATGTCTGTATATCATGCTAAGTTTTTGCATACACTACTATAGATGACTAGGCCGTATGGAAAAACTGTTGGTCAGACTCAAAGCCCTCGACGAGGGCTAAAAGATGGTCTTGAGTGAAATTCTCATTATATGAGATATATATATATAAATAAATTGACGAACGATCCCCTTAATATTATGTGACGTCGTAGACCGACCCTGGAGGGTAACAAAAAAAACTTTATTCCCGTCGGAAACAGCCATTATAGTCGTTAAATATGTTCATATAACGTAATTTCTTATATAAGCAAACAATATAAGTAAACAATGACATACGTCATACGTTCAGTTTTCAAGGGAGGTAACGTTTTTAAAATTATTATTTTTCAAATAATTGTATACTATTTCAAACAGAAACAGAAAATGACGAAGTATAGCATTTGTTTTAGTACAAAATTAAGTTGTTAATTTGATTTAAGTATCCTAATTAAATTAATTAATTAATTTCAAAAGGCAATGTAATATAAACTATGAGATATAATGTTCATGAAACCTGTGTAGTTCTAATTCCATTTTAGTTATACATTGCGTACTTTCCAAAAATTCTCTTAGTAGTGAATATAAATGACGAACAAAAACATGTTTTTTCTAAAGTTAGCATTACTGTTTAAATTCAACTTATTAAAGCACTCCACACCCAATCCATCGCTAAATAATTAAGTATTCAAATTCTCAAATGTTTTTTAAAAACCTAAGCGAAGCTAGGCAGTATGCCTAGTATATATATATATATATATATATATATATATATATATATATATATATATATATATATATATATATATATATATATATATATATATATATGTGTGTGTGTGTGTGTGTGTGTGTGTGTGTGTTTGTGTATGTATGTGTGTGTCAAAAAGTTAAATAATATGAATAACTTTGTTGTGTTTTTATGAGAGGCGAGGTCTAAAGTGGCTTTTACATTTTCGGATTAATATTTTTATTCTTAAACAGGAATCTTTTTCAAAGAAACAACTCCGCTGATGACGTCAAAAGAACTGGTTTAGACATGGGTTTTGATCCGTTCATGTCTGTATGTTCTGATTTTTTTTTATTCGCATTGAAATCCCCTCAAAAAAGAATTTTAAAAAATCGGATCCTTTCGTTTCATGCTTATTTTTTCGTTTATTTTTTTAATTTAAAAACTTTTTTTTTTAAATTCTGAACGCACGAAATTTTTTTAGCTCTTGACAAGAACAAAATTTAGATCAACATTTAAAATTTTTGCCACATTCTTCGCACATCCACAAAGACATTCAGGAAAAGACAACTTCTCCGGTCCGTCTTTTAAAAAGAAAAGTCCACTTTTCATGACCCTACCTATTCTTCCAGGCATCTCTTCTGCCCCCCCCCCCCCCGAAGAAAGTCTACCGCCCCCCCCCCCCCCCCCGAACGAAATGAAATTTATATAGAAACTATATATAATGTAACAGTGTCCGCCCCTCACCCCCCCTGAAGAAAAAAGTCTGGAAGAAACACTGTACCTATCAATGTTCATTTTAGAGGACCGATTTGTTTAGTGTCATGGGGGTATAACTATGCGTGCTATTTATAACTATTAAGTAGCCTAACAAAAGCTACGCCACTTAATACAAACGGTATACAAACTTTATAATACTTTACGTATGTAGTATAATGTTACTTGCCTTAGTTCCATCTTACAAGTACAAGTTTTATGTTCGCACGAGCATTGCGCACCAAAAATAATATAAAAGAATCGAAGTTTTGCAGAAATCGGAAATTACGTATTGTGAAACTTCCGGTCACCGGAAATAACATTTGAGTGAGATCTCAATCATCTCATACCCATGAATGAGATTCTTTTAGATAACTGAAACGGAGCTCAAATTATCGGTATTTTAGTAACACTTCCGGTTATCAGAGGTCACTGAAAAAGTGAAAATAATCTAAGTATAAAATCTTATACATATATATAAAATTTCGTCTACCTACTGGTTACCTGAAATTGTTCGAAAAATTAATAGAAACTTGTGCATACAATGTATTCTGTGTGAAAGTTAAACGGTACTCAGGTTATTGGCTTTTGAGAAACAGGAACTATAGTTAGTACCATTTCCGGTTACCGGAAAACGCTCAAAAGTTGACAAAAAACTACTAATCTGATATAATAGTCACATATGACATTTCCTGAACCTAACTCAAATGGTACCCAAGTTATCTTGTTTACACACACACACACAAACAGTCGGACAGAATTACAAAACTAATTTTTTCCGACCCCGGAAGGTTGTGAAAAATTCAGAACTCGTCAAAATCGCGATTTGTAATTTTATTTTGTACAATTATAACGATTACTATTCATCTTTTATATTCCGTGTACAATAAAGTAGGGAGGTGTAAAAGAGCAAAAAACTGGCAACATATCTGTAATTATTCAGCGCGATTACAATACTTCCTCTATACCCTGTTAACGAGAAGGTAAAATAACATTGAAAAGTCCTCAGTTGTTTTTTTTTTTCAATTTTTAAAAAAAAGTTCTTGTAAATGTTCCACGTTATTTTTATTATTCGTTAGCTCTTATAAAATGTCCATATCCATGTACTATTTCTATTAGTAAATGTTCCATCTTCATTTTCTATTTTTAAGGTCCCGTAAAAGTTCTACGTTTTTCTACTTCTTCTAAGTTCTTGTAAAAGTTCCACGTTTTGTGTACTATTTCTAAGTTCTTAAATGTGTCGTGTTCTTGTACTTTTCATAAGTTCTTGTGAAAAATTCAGCTTCTTTTACTTTAAACTCTTGTAAAAGTTCCATATTCTACTTTTAAACTCCTGCTAGAGTTCCACGTTTATGTACTATTTCTTTTTGTACAAGTTCCACGTTTGTGTACTATTTCTTCTCGTATAAGTTCCACGTTTGTGTACTATTTCTTCTTGTACAAGTTCCACGTTTGTGTACTATTTCTTCTTGTACAAGTTCCAAGTTTGTGTACTATTTCTTCTTGTAAAAGATCTATGTTCTACTTTTAAATTCTTATTAGAGTTCCATGATTGTTTACTATTTCTTCTTGTGAAAGCTTATGTTTTCGTACAATTTCTTCTTGTAAGAGTTCCACGTATTTGTACTATTTCTTAAGATGTGATATCCTTACTAAAGTTGCAAGTATTTGTACTACTTCTAAATGTGCGATATCCTTAGTGAAATTCCACGTATTTGTACTATTTCCAAAGATGTGATATCCTTACTAAAGTTCCACGTATTTGTACTATTTCCAAAGATGTGATATCCTTACTAAAGTTCCACACTGTTGTACTTCAGCCCCCAGCTAGATGGGCTGACCTTGAGACCACCGGCCTGAAGGCTATCCACTATTTTCATCACAACTTGGCTAAAATAGCCAAATTAACCATTCGATGGCCTGCCCCCCTCCAGAAAATCGTCCGAAAAACTAATTCGATTTCTCCGTCGGTAGTTAACCCGGTCCAGTGACACACGCTGGAGAGCAGGGTCCATGTGATGTAGACAGGGGGGGGGGGGGGGAAAGGAAGGTTCCCACCCCACCCCCCTAACGCAATGACAATCGCCATGTCTGACAACCCTACAGCCCGTAATCGACCGTTTGACCAAAAACGATTGGGGTAATGGACCTTGTTGCCCCGGGTTTTAAATTCACTCCGAGGCGCGTGAAAATTTGGCGTCTTCTGCCCGGGATGTATTGCTCAAGTATGCTTCAAATGTCTGGCCCAGCGCTCCAACTCCCCGGGTCCACGGCCCCCCCCCCCCCTAGTTTAGTATCACCCGCCCGCCATCTTGTTTGCGACGCGATTGAAATGTCGCGGGTAACGAGCGACAGCGAGGGGAGATAATCCGCGCTCTAACAAGACAGAAACAAGTCACTGCCGAGCAGGGACGTCTCGGGGACCTTAACTCCATTTCTCTTAGCTCAGAGCTTTCTCAAATGAGACCAAATTGGCCTCAATATGAACGCGCGCTCTTTAGCTTCACGGTGAGGTCTCAAGGGGGGGGGGGGGGGGAGGGGGGAGGAGGAGGGGAAGGGGGGGGGGAGGTTTACAGATTTTTCGAGACGATTGGCTCGCTTGAAGAAAACAGATCAGCTCATGTCCGTTGCCTCTCAGTGTTTCTGAATTCTGGGAAAGCTTCGGCAATTACGGTACCCTCGCGTGTGGGGAGGGTGGGGGTGGGGGTGTGAGGAGACTCAATCACTTGACACGTGACATGAGTTGATAAACTTCCCTTAAGACCACGTGACAGACAGCAGTCTCTTCCGACAAGTTGAATCAGCTTTTACAGTGGACGCTATGGCCACTTATACATACAGTTATATATATATATATATATATATATATATATATATATATATATATATATATATATATATATATATATATATATATATATATATATATATATATATATATATATATATAAATGTGTGTGTGTATATATATATATATATATATATAAGTATAATTGATATAAAAATACAAGTATATATAGGGCTATAAGTATGTATATATATATATATATATATATATATATATATATATATATATATATATATATACATATAAGTATGTATACATGCATTTATATGTCTATATATCAACATTTATATAATATATATATATATATATATATATATATATATATATATATATATATATATATATATATATATATATATATAGTCATATGTTTATTTACATAGGCCTACATATATATGTATATGAATATGCATTTAAGTTATCTAAGGTGAAACTAGTGGTCGAGCAGGTAATCTCTAATGAGACCAGTGCCAGATAACATTTTATTTCTGTGAGCGCCACCAGAGCCCAGGGTACTGACGTGTCCCGGATCGAAGCCACGACTGATATAGAAATTGATTATCGATCAGCTCGCCTGCTGGCACCTGTGAGAGGGTTTATTTCGTGTATTGATTTACCTGGGACGTTGGGGACTTTCTGGCATGGCTGGTGCCTGCTAATAGGGCAGGTGTTTCAATGGTCACTTTGTTGCGATCTAATTTGGCCGTTTGGTGTTTCTGAGGAGTCGTGCACATTCTCGTGAGTAGTCAATTTGGTCTTGGTTATTTATAATGGTCGTTATGTAGATATAAGAAAACAACAATTATATATATATATATATATATATATATATATATATATATATATATATATATATATATATATAAAATGACTATATATGAATACATATAAACACAGTTAAATATATACAGGTATTCTAATAGCCTATACATGTATATAATTATAAATGAATAAAATATTTTTTATATACTTGTACTACATGCATATATATATATATATATATATATATATATATATATATATATATATATATATATATATATATATATATATTATCCGTTACATAGTAATTTCTAGTATCTATATTTCCAATTACTATATCACTTGTTACGAAATATAGCCTAGTTTACAGCAGACACGCATGTTTTGTGTATACAGCAGACACACACGATTCATGTATTGTGTCTGCTGATCTAGTGTGTAACCTGAAGGGTGTCACATGTCCCATTCCTTGGCTGGCCCCGTAAAACGTTGCGCAACAAGCTTATTATAAACAGCTGTGGGTTCCGTATATCGGAAAAAGTGGTTTAATTAAAGGTTTTCATCTGGTGAAACGACCCTCACCCTTTCTCCGTGTTTCATCATCATCTTCTTCTTACTCCCGTTCGTGCCAAAGACCCATGGGGCAGATGAAGTAGAGTTCATCAGATTCATTGACCTCAGCATATGAAGAAATAGCGTGGTCAGCACTATGCCCAGCCGCCTTTGTTTCCCTTACGTAAGTTAGATACCATCAAAGCTTGGTGGACTCAGGGACGTTTCACTGATTTGAACCCGGATTCGAACTCGAGACTCACTGGTTAGCAGTCTAGCTCTCTACCGCCAAGTCAAGCCATCCCGTGTTTCACATTCTCTCTAGCAATATGACAGTAGTTTGTTATTAGATGTATTTACGATACTTACATGTTTTCCAGACAGGTAAGTGTCTTAAAATTTGTAACAAGTTTTGCTGTAACTTCACCAAAGCCTCGTAACATCATTACTCTACTCTAGCACTAAACAAATTTTACTGTAAACATTTTGAACATCACCCATATTGTTACATAATTAAAAAAATTTTCTATTAATAAAACCCTTGCTCAATAAATTGTATTGCTACAAAATAAGAAACATTACCCATAAACCCAACGAACCCCTTTTAGTTTATCCTTTATATTATTATAACTTAATATTTGAATTTTACAATGCCGAACAATTTTTTTTGGACAATTTTTCTTTAACCTTACCATAGATTCTAACGTATCTATTCCTCCACTCCTGCCCTGACCCCACATCTGTTTATACCCAGGTGTGTCGAATGACGAGCATCCGGTCCTCCGTGCGACCCTCGGGCAGCAAACAGCCCTGGGGTACCATCCTGCGACCAGAGTTCGGCCTGGGCTACCAGAAGATGACCGGCTATGAAATCGACCAAACAATAAATAGACTCAACACGTTACCGGCCAAGAAGGCGGACCTCCACGAGAGGCCGAACAAGAGGATGACACAGGAGGAGATACAAATCATGGTAGGGACGAGCCCGGCTTAGAATGTAGATGAAGTAGAGTGGGGGGGGGGGGGATAGTTTTACCATGTTTTCTGCTCGTTACACTGGTAACCCGAAAGCCTCCTGTTCGAATCCGGGTTCAAGTCAGTAGAATGTTCCCGAGTCCGCCCAGCTCTAATAGGCCTACTTAACTCATGTTATTGTCATCGTTGGAAAATAAAGTTTATTTTAATTTTTATTATTAGTTACTTCTAATATTTACTCAATTATTCTCTTGTCATCCAAAGGTTTAAGAAAAAAAAAAACAACCAATGAATCCCGTGTCCAAGAACTGTAGGAAATTTAAAAGCCCCCCCCCCCCCCCCCCCCAACCTCAGACTAAAAATTTTTATCCAGCATTTTTTCTCTCCATCAAATCCTGACGATCGTCCTCAGTTTCGTGGAAATTCGCGCCACAAAGTATTTAAAATTTTTTTTTTTAAAAATAAAGTACTATTATGCCCAGTATAGCACCATTGCAGGGAGCTCCACCGTGATTTTTTATTTTACCTGTGGGCCCACCGTGATTTTTATTTTACCTGGGGGCCCACCGTGATTTTTTATTTTACCTGGGGGCCCACGGGGATTTTTTATTTTACCTGGGGGGCCCACCGGGATTTTATTTTACCTGGGGGTCACCGTGATTTTTTTGTTTTATCTGGGGGTCACCGTGATTTTTTTATTTTACCTGGGGGTCACCGTGATTTTTTTATTTTACCTGGGGGTCACCGTGATTTTTTTGCTTTACCTGGGGGCCCACCGCGATTTTTTACGTAGGCCAGCGGGCCAGTCAACCCCCTGAGTCCAGATTCGCAGTTAGAATTTTGGCAAATAAGGAAAACTCATGGGAGGGCAAACATTTTACAATTCATTACCGCCCATGATATCAGGAAAATGTAATTCAGGGGAAACAACTTAGTAGCGAATTCCTGAACGCAACAAAGTATAACAAAAAGAAATGTAGGTGAGACATACGGAAAGTAACATTGTTTAAAATAAATTTCTACAACAAAATTATAGCTATGCATTATAAATATTTATTTTCTTTTGTTTCAAAATTTCAATATATAATTATTTTACTATAAAGCATAATACAACACCTTAAACTTTATAAATTATTATGCTTAAAAGTTAAGTCACCACTCTTAAGCACACAGTTAGGTCAATGTATCTTCCGTTTTTCACGTTTTTCACAAAAAAAAAAAAAAAAAAAAAAAAAAAAAAAATTATTTAGTTAACAGAAACTGTTAGTTTAATATAAAAACATTTTTAAATAAAAAATTAGTAGAAAATGTTTACGGGATTTGTCCAATACACAACAATTGTCCCACACACTTGTATCCAAGATTTGTCCCATAACTTACTACTCATGTTTTAATATGACCATCTCCTTATGTCCACAGATGGACCGACTGACCAACGTGAAGAAAGACAAGATTCCCGACAGTGACCGACGCATCATGGCGTCGTTCTACGGGAACATGGGCGTCGTCTCGTCTTTCGCATGGAGGGGCTACAACTAGGAGGGGCTACAACTAGGAGGGGCTACAACTAAGAGGGGCTACAACTAGATTTTATTTACGTCGGACGTTCTTTTGAGTACAGATGTTCACAAGACAATATTCACACATCATTCCCTCCATCTTTCCATCCATTCAACCATCTTTTCATACATACTCCCATCCATTCCCCCAAATTTCCATTAATTCCTCAATCTATCCATCCATTTACCCATCTTTCCATCCATACAACCATCCATTTCCCCCATCTTCCCATCCATTCCCCCATATTTTCATCCATCCCCCATCTTTCCATCTTTCCCTAATTTTTCCATCCATTCCCCCATCCATCCACCCATTCCCTCATCTTCCCATTCCCATATCTTTACATCCATTGCTTCATCTTCCAATTCCCTCATCTTTCCACCCAACCCAAATCTTTTCATCCATCCCCCATCTTTCCTTCCATTCCCCATCTTTCCATCGATCAACCAATAACTCACGATATTCACCTAAGAATCCTGACAACCAATTACCCATATCACATTAACAGCCAACTAGCCAACCGTCCACATATTCACGCTTTCCTTTATTCATCAACCCATCTCCCCATCCACAAAAGCAATTAACCATCTCCATCTTTCATCATCCCGGCTCTCCACCAACCAATGCTGACACCCATCTACCAACAAAAACTCATCAAATCATTATCCAATTGATCGTCACAAAAATTAACGTATCTGCTCATGTATCCGCCACACCACGCATTCATCTACAAAGCTTCACTTACCCCACCAAAACTAAGCCACATATATTTTTTACACAAGTATCTATTTATCAACGGAAATGTAATTATCTAATTTTTATTCGCATTCCCTTCCACCCATCCCCATCTCATCATCTATAGTCATAAACTCAACCCCCCCCCCCCACTCATCTGCGCAAAGCACAACCACACAACCACAGTTTCTCACCCATAAGCCCAATCATCCCGATATGAAACCCACAAACCCACACACCCATCATCGAATCCACAAACCCAACCACCCACCAATCTAACTATCAACAAACACACAAACCCAGCCACATAACATCAAACCCCACAAACCCACCCACCTATCAGCAAACCCCACAATCCGGCCCACCCATCAGCAAACCCACAAACCCAACCACCCATCATCAAATCCTAAAACCCAACTACCCATCTAACCAACCCCCAATCTAACAAACGAACCAACCTACGAACCAAACATTCATATCCACACAGCCACCCATCCATCCATGCACTCACCATGAAACTCAACCACCCATCCAACCCCTCGTCTACCAACCCCCTCCCCCATCACTCCATCCCCTCCCCCATCACTCCATCCCCTCCCCCATCACCCCATCTCCCCCTTTCTAACTCTGCTTTACTCTTCCATAACTGACTTACTCCTCGAATATATTATACAAGAAACGTCAAACATTATCCCCATTAAACACATTTCTTAAGCTATCGAGTCTCTGTTATTTATACAGTATGTATCCAAAATTCCATTCTATTGCAACAACTTACCCCCCACCCCCACCCTATCCACTCATCCCCCCCCCCCATACCCACTCGCGTGACGTCCCAGAGAAACTAAACATTAATGCAGACAAATTTTCAAGTAAATCTATTTGGACGGCGAGCGTACCTCGCTACAAACAGACTGCTAATGAGCAAATCTCCCGTCCCTCGGTCCCAAGTGGAATCACCCTCCGAGTCCGGCGTCGCGTGCCATCCCGGGGGGACACCCATCGATATGGTTAGCATCACAATGGCCGCCCAGTCGGTCTCTAGGTGACCAGCCCATCACGTTAGTGTGACGTCGACGTAATCAGACGCATGCGCAGTGGGAGGCTACTCAGCGTCGCAAACTTGCTACTGCAATTAAGGAGTTGTGAATCGAGAAATGCGAAACGTTAAAGCCAGTCCCGGCCCGCTAGTTACATTAGGGAAATATGGCTTTTGCTGGACGATGGGTTTTGTACCTTTTTTTTTTGCGGTGGAGAGACGTCTTGATGTTAGTTGTACGTGCAAAGTGATGTGTTTGACGTGCGTGTGTTTTGTGTACAAGTAAGACGTCAATTTAAATAGAATATGACAGATTTGTATGTGGTTGAGTGTGTACATTAAGTATGATATAATGGAATGTGTGTACATTAAATGTGACACACAACAGTATATGTACTAAACGCATAAACTATGAAGTATATGTAATAGAGTAGGTATATACATAGAATATGACGTAATTGGGTGTGTATAAGCTATATAATTTGAAGTACTTGATTATGTTATGTACGGAGTTATGGGCAGATTATGGTGTATGTCATTTTACAATATGCATGAGTAGGGTAAGAGAAAGGCAATATCAAAGGGACAAGGGTGAATACACAGTTTCTGTTTTCCTAGTGTGTGTTTGTGTGTGTTTATGTATGTGTTTGTGTGTGTTTATGTGTGTGTGTTTATGTGGGTGTGGGTGTGTCGATATGCGTTTGTGTATTTGTGTTTAATGTATCTGTGTGTGTGTGCGTGTGTGTTTGAACGCATGTGTGTTTATAGGTGTGTATATATGTTTGTGGTGTGATTTTTTTTTCTTCCGATTCAGTGTTTGTGTACACGATGAAGAAAAAACCGTGCACGGAACACCCCCACCATATAATATGTCTAAATTAACTATAAGTTGACATTAATACAAAACTGTTTAGATAAATATCATAGCATGTGGATAGTGGTTATATGCCCAGATTTTCTTTCAGGCATCTCTTCGAGGGGGGGGGGGACTACGAAAATGTCTACCGATCCCCCCCTACCTTGAACGAAAGTGAATTTATATAGAAAAAATATTTTTTTACCAGTGTCCGCCTCTCCCCGAAAAATTTACCCCCCCCCCCCACCGGAGAAAAAAGTCTGAAAGAAACACTGGATATGCCAAACAAAGTGCTAACATGTGCTATAGCGCACGCGCGCTAAAAATTAATCTATATATATAATTCTCCTCTTCGAGCCGTTAGAAAACAAGCTGCAAACGCTCTCCCTACCTCCCCACCCTTACATGGTTTTAGTGAGCTGTGTTCACTCTAAATGTTTACAAGCAGAGCCAACGATTTTAAACGTAGGGGGGGGGGGGAGGGGGGGGGGGGAAGGAAGGGGGGGGGGGTTTATGGTCCTTAACGAGCTACTTATAGTGTTTTAAAGAAATATTTTCAGTGTCAGCGTTGGTACTGTCGAATTCACAAATTATGAATTATTGAAAATTAGAAACAACTAAATAGCGGCGTATGTTATGCCGCGGGCCGGCTCGTATTTTATATTTGTGTTGAAACAAGCTAGTTCTGAAATATCAAAATACAGCTAAACTGTTGATACACGTGTTTTATAAATACGTTGAGGTCTAATGTTTCAGATTAGCACAAGTATTTTCCCCTGGAGAATTTTAAAAAAAGCAAACAGCACCCACATTTATCCGTCGGTTTTTTTTATGCATTCCTTATGGGATACGGTTTGGGAGGTGGAATATGGCTGCCGATGCATCCCCCCCCCCCCCGGGGGAATGCCCCGTGGGTTACCGGTGCACCTCACGAGATGTCTTCTGACACCGACGGGGAGGACCGTGTCCTGGAGGACCTTCACTGCGCCCGTAGGACCCCCATCGCGCCTGCTAGAATGTTCGGTTGAATAACTTGTCCCGTCCCCCCGTGGTGTCGATGACGTGTCGTGCAATTTGCATGTGTGAGCTGGGGGTGGGGGGGGAGGCGCTACTTGAGTGACGTAGCTGAGAGATAATGGGGTTAGATGGCTGGGGTGGGGGAGAGGGGGTGGGGGAGGGGGGGGAGGTTGTGTGTGCCATTGTGGATTAGTTGTTTCATGGGACCAGCTCATGAGGTAGATATAAGAGGGTCTGTTATGTTTGTGGAGGGGGGAGGGGTGAAGACTGGGGGGAGGGGAGAGGGGATGGAGGGGGAATGGGGGTGCCATTGTGGATTAGTTGTCCTATGGGACCTGAGGTGGTCAGTTATGTGTGGCGCGTTAACGCCATAGTGGAGGGGGGGGGGTGAAGACTTGGGATAGGGGAGAGAGGGTTGGTGGGATGGGGGTCAGCCATTGTGGATTAGTTGTTCTATGGGACCTGAGGTGGTCAGTTATGCATGCTGCGTGAACGTTAGGGTTAGGCGGACGGGAGGTACACAAATAGAATTGGTAGTGATATTTGGGGGGGGGGGGGGGAGAGAAGGGAAGACAAAGTAGTTGATACAACACCAGTTCGGTAAATGTCAACAATGGTAGAGTTCTGTTGAAAACATATGTTTTGATGATAGGACAAGTTAGAAATAGGTCAAACATAAATGACGTCACACCACACTCGTAAGGGGGGGGGGGCGGGAAGGGGGGTTCCGTAATTTTGTGACGGTGTGTGATGAGGTAGACCGGTGGTGGTGGGGGGGGGGGGGGGGGTTAAGATCCTGTGACGTCACACTTTTGCATTATAAAAAAAACCAATGTTAGAAAACGAGTTTTAGCCCTTATTTCGCTTTTTAGAAAACGGTTTTAATAAATTGTAATAGGAATTGATTAAAATACTCAACGTTGACAGAGTTCAGACAAGATTTTGGAAAAAAATATCGTATTTTAAGAAAAATTCAACAGCAATTTTGAGGGGGGGGGGGGGGTAGGCTGAGGTGTGACGTCATTTTAGGGGGGGGGGTGGCCTGGCTTTTTGTGACGATGTGTGACGGAGGGGGGAGGGGAGAGGGGGGGGGGTAAATATAGTCAAAAAGAGCGTGACGTCATTTATGGATGACCCCCAAAGGAGAAAATATATATTGAAACCGGATTCCAACTCTCGACTTTCGACTTTCCCGTGACACGTCCAGTAATTTAGGGGTCATCCATAAATGACGTCACACTCGAAGGGGGAGGGGGGGGGGGGTCCGTAATTTTGTGACGATGTGTGATGAGGGGGAGGGGGGGGGGTTTAGATGTTGCGACGTCACACTTTTGCATTATAAAAAAAGCAATGTTAAAAAACGAATTTTAGACGTTATTTCGCGTTTTAGATAACTGTTTTAATAAATTGTAATAGTTTAGACAAGATTTTAGAAAAATATCGATGTTTAAAAAAAATTCAACTGCAATTTTGAGGGGGGGGGGGGTTGTAGGTTGAGGTGTGACGTCATTTTAGGGGGGGGGGGTGTCTGGCTTTTTGTGACGACGTGTGACGGAGGGGAGGGGGGAGGTAAAAATCGTTTCAAAAAGCGTGACGTCATTTATGGATGACCCCTTAATGAATTTGGTAATAATTTTTTTGGTTACTTTGCCTCATACAAGTATTGTATATAGTAAGTTTGCCTTGCCTCGTTACTGCTTAAATATTAAATTTTATCACGGGCTTGTTGGGGACTGATATAGTTTAAAATTAGTAACACTTTTTACTTTCTCGTATATACGTAGTATAGAGAAAGTATTGTAATCGTGCAAAAAAAAAATCGAGATTTTTACAAATCTCGACGTTTTACACCTCACTGATATGGAAAAACATAATTTTGCAATCTTGTCCGTATGTCTGTGTGTCTGTGTGTGTGTGTGTGTGTGTGTGTCTGTGTGTGTGTGTGTAAACACGATAACTTGAGTACCGTTACAGCTAGGTTGATGAAATTTCATATATAAGTATTTTATCAAAATCGTAGATCCGTATCAACTTTTGAGCGATTTCCGATAACCGGAAGTGGTACTTTTTCTACTTTGAATTTTTCAAAAGCCTATAACTTGAGTACTATTTCAGATAGACAAATGAAAATTCACATGTAAGTAAAAGATCTACCTTCTGTTAAATTTTGAGTAATTTCCGTTGACGGGAAGGAAGTACTAATTTACGCTATTTCCGATTTCTCAAAAACGCATCTAAATTTATAAAGTACTAATTAATAATTGCGCACCATTATGAACATCTTTATTCGGCGTTCGCTTGGTGTGCAATACTTTTTTCTATAAGATTCTATATTATTTTAAAAAGTTTTATGTATTTAAAATGGATTAAAAATCATAACTATATCCCGAGTTCCCATCCCTTTTTTTTTTTTTTTTTTTTTTTTTAGGGGAGATCACTCCCGGTTTATTTCTTATGTAGCCTACTATCACTCATTTTTACATTGTTTTTGTTTATGCTTAATACAAATCGTATATTTTTATTTTAGTAAAAAAAATGTAAGTTAATTTAATTTAAAAAAAATGTAATATAAATAAACTGAATATGCAGTAAAAAAAAAAGAATGGTATAAAAATAAACTTAAATAAAAACAAAAGGAACAAGGTAATCGTAATTTGCTAACAAAAGGAACAACACAACGTAACTATAATTTATTAAGAAGTGAAATAACGTAACCATAATTTGTGAACAAATGAAATAGCGTAACGATAATTTATGAACAAATGAAATAACGTAACCTTAATTTGTTAACAAATGAAATAACGTAACCTTAATTTGTTAGCAAATGAAATAACGTAACTTTAATTTGTTAACAAATGAAATAACGTAACCTTAATTTGTTAACAAATGAAATAACGTAACCATAATTTGTGAACAAATGAAATAACGTAGCCATAATTTTTGTTAACAAATGAAATAATGTAACCTTAATTTGTCAACAAATAAAATAACGTAACCTTAATTTGTCAACAAATGAAATAACGTAACCTTTATTTGATTAAGACGTGCGACTTGCTCTGAACATTGTGTTAACCGTTGGCCAGAATAAAAACACCGGGTGTTGCCAACTTACTGGTGAGTTCGCGTCCCTTGTTCGTCCTTTAGTTTACTCTAGGTACAGTAGAACCTACACTCTATTAAACATAATGTTTAAAAAACAAGTGTTTCCACATCAGAAAAGTAATTTACAGCGTCAAATGCCTTGCTTTGTTGGCTTTTGTTTTACAGTTTTCATCAGCGGCTTGTGAGGACTGATACAGATCTACAATAGTAATATTTATTTCTGACAACTTTATTTATACTCTAATCTTTATCTCAAATCGTCTAATTGCAATTTTATTTTTAAACCTGAAAATGCACAATGGAAATAACGTTCAACCTCCGGCACAGAATAGGATTAATCAAGCTGAGATGTTTTATAAGTAAAATTTTTAGTTACTTAAACATTTGTTTTCCTATTTCAACTAAAGTCAAACAACATTAGTAATATTAAACAAATATAAAAAATATAAGAATATGTATTTACTTACTACCATTTAATCATGTAGTAAATAATGAATTACTTGTTTGATTTTTTTCTACTGAATTTTATTTATGTAACATCTTTTTAGGGCACAGTTACAGGTTGTCTCCCATTACATTATAAAAAATGTCTGAGCAAGTTACATTAATATGCATTTCAAAGTCAACTGCTACAATTTTTCGAAATTGTAATTAATTGAGTATTAAATACTTTATTTTAATTGTCCCCGTTTTTTAACTTTTTAATATTCATTTAGCTTTTTAATGTTTAAGTACTACACCCCCCACCTTCCCCTTGCCATTGTTCTATTGTTTAATTTAACCATTACTTAAGTATCAATCTTTTTTGTTTAGAATTTTGAGATTGGTAAATATTCAACATATGATTTTGCTAGTATTGTACCCAGAACTGCTTTAATATGACATGCCTCAGAGGGTGACCGGAAAGATGCGCAACGGAAAACTGCGCACAAAAAAAGTGCGCAATGAAATATTTTATTTTTTAAAAAATCGAGCTCTTATAGACATAAACAAAGAGTGTCTACATGCACATTTTAGCACAATAAAACGTATTTCAACGAAATATGACAAAATTAAAGTGTATTAGTATAATTAGTTTTTATTTAGGTATTTTTCTGTTTGCGCAGTTTCCCGTTGCGCAGTTTTCCGATTGCGCATTTTTCTGGGAACCGCCTCGTAGGTCCAATGTCTGAAAAAATTCTTCCACACAAAAGTTGACACCAGGATGTTTTTTGCTTTGTCCTCGCATTTTTTCCACTGCCCAAGTTTTTAACCCATTACAGACTGAAACGTTCTTATAAGCACTGATAAGCACACGACATTTGGGGTAGCAGTTACATGAGTTACAACTGTGTAAGAGGAGCGAGAGTCACTTTTAATGTAAAATAAATCACCTATATTCATTAATTTAAAGGTATTAGATGTTGGCTGTACATTTGTGTTTAAACCACAGTATCCATCGTACAATGCTGTACTGTTTCAAGCTTTTCTCTTTCTTCTTCATTCTATTGTTTTAGAAGGGATTCCCTCCAACACAATTCAACTTGTTATACGTTGTTGACTCCGATTACAGCCTGCTTTTTTAGATTTGATTCTATAGCCTTTGTCTAACCAAGAACAAACTACAAGGCAGCAGCTGTTTGATTTTGGAGTTGTCTCTCATAGAAGAGTGACTGTCCCCAGCTAACGAACCTCATCTGCCCGAGTGTTCGAACTCGAGACTTTTTGGTTAAGCAACCATGAGCTTTACCGACTCGACCACAACGACCCTTACACTCATCTAACTGTGCGGTGTTCATCTTACATCCAGTTTAAATCGCCATAGAGTGTTCAGATTACATCAAACTTACATTGTGGTACAGTATGCAGCTTACATCAAGCTTACACAGCTGTATAGCGTCCAGCTTACACCCAGCTTACATGTCTGTAGACCGTCCAGCTTACACCCAGCTTAGATGGCTATAGAGCGTCCATCTTACATCAAGCTTACATGTCTGTAGAGTGTCCTGCTTACACCAAGCTTACATCAAGCTTACATGTCTGTAGAGTGTCAAGCTTACACCCAGCTTACATGTCTGTAGAGTGTCCAGCCTACACCCAGCTTACATGTCTATACAGTCCAACTTACACTCAGCTTACATGTCTGTAGAGTGTCAAGCTTATATCAAGCTTACATATCTGTAGAGTGTCCAGCTTACATCCAGCTTTCATGTCTGTAGAGTGTCCAGGTTACACCCAGCTTACATGTCTGTAGAGTGTCCAGCTTACACCTAGCTTACATGTCTATACAGTCCAGCTTACACCCAGCTTACATGTCTGTAGAGTGTCCAGCTGTTCCCCTTACTCCCAGACTGACCAGCAGCTGTCCATGTTAAAACCGGCCCAGTGTCGTAAAATTTACACTCCATCTACTCCCCCACCCTCCTCCACCTCATCCTCCCCATCACTTACTATTTACAACCGCGACGGTTAAAGTATGATTCCCTCTGAATATGTTCCCCCGAAACCAGTCACCATGACAACCAGTTTGATGAGATAGTCGTAACCAAGGACGCTTTGATTGATTTCTCCCTACCCCCCTTCCCTTCACCCATCCTCCCTCCCTCTCTCCAAGCACCCACAAAAGACAAGCAACTACGACATGCGTAATGGTCTCATCGCCATTCCTTTCTTATTTCTTTATCCGCTTGACAAGCGAAGTGAGGCCCCTCTATCGGAAAAGATGGCAGTTATTTATCGGCCAAGCTGACCCGGCCGGTGTGAGCGTCGTGACACGGCATAAATACACCAAACATTTATTACCCGTCTAATAGAAAAGACGCAATTAATTCTCACAAGAGGAGGAAGAAGATCTTTCTCTTGAACCACGGCACCATCTTGTCGCACCATAGATCAGATAACGCCACCCACCCCCACCCCACCACCCCTCAAGCATTCCGCGGAAACCAAACATCATATTTTCACAAAATCCCATATTTTAAGATTGTAAATGTCCTGAGCAGCTTGAAATGAAATCACACGATTGAACAGACTCAATTGGCCCCGTGCGCATGCGTCCGGTGACCGGTATAAAACTACCGGGCCGGTCTGGCTTCACGGCTGACTACCCTCTGGAACAGATCAGATTCATCATCAGCGGGGCCTCTGACAATATTTCTGGGAATAATTGCGCCCAGTCGAGCAGAGCCGTGGAGAAATCTTTTTAAAACGTCGAAGATGTTGCTTAATTTTTGGCACGTTCGTGATGCAACATCAGTGATGTTGTAACATCAATGATGTTGATTTTTTTATGGTGGAGAAATGTACAAACACTTTATGCTAAAGCAGAAATATAACACTTTATACTGGGGCAGAAATATATAACACGTTATGCTGGGGCAGAAATATAGCAATCTATGCTGAGGTAAAGAAAAACTTGATGTCGGTGGAAAAATGTAGCACTTGTAGTGCGTCAATTGAGCACTTTCTTGTGGTATATAGATGTAGCACTTTATTTTGATATATAGATGTGACAATTTGTGTTGGTGTAGAAAGGTACCATTTTTATGCTGGTGTATAATAAATTTAGCACTTTCTGTTAATAAGAACTGTAGTACTTTCTGTTGGTGTTGGAGTGTAGCGTTTTCATGTAGGTGTAAAAGTAGAACTTTCTTTCTGTACAGAAATGTTGGACTTGATTTTCGTGCAGATAAGTATTACTTTCTGTTTGTACAGAAATGTCACACTTTTCTGTTGGTGCAAATATGCCTTACGTTGTCCTCTGGGTGACATATATTGTCCTATGGATGAACTATGGATACCATGTGTTGCCCTCTGGATGCCTTACGTCGCCTTCTGGATGCCCTATGTTGCCTTATGAATGACCTATGTTGCCCTCTGAATGCCCTATGTTGCCTTCTGAATGCCTTATGTTGCCCTCTGGATGCCCTGTTGCCCACTGAATGCCCTATGATGCCCTCTGAATTTCATATGTTCCCCACTGAATGCCCTATGTCGCCCTCTGAATGCCCTATGTTGCCCACTGAATGCCCTATGATGCCCTCTGAATTTCATATGTTCCCCACTGAATGCCCTATGTCGCCCTCTGAATGCCCTATGATGCCCTCTGAATTTCATATGTTCCCCACTGAATGCCCTATGTCGCCCTCTGAATGCCCTATGTCGCCCTCTGAATGCCCTATGATGCCCTCTGAATTTCATATGTTCCCCACTGAATGCCCTATGTCGCCCTCTGAATGCCCTATGTCGCCCTCTGAATGCCCTATGTCTACCTCTGAATGCCCTGTTCCCCACTGTATACCGTATGTTCCCCTCTGAATGCCTTATGTAGCCTGTGTATACCGTATGTTGCCTTCCGAATGCCGTATGTACCTACTCTCTCTATGAAATATATGTGTACTGCATAAATCAGCCCTCAGTATTGTAGGTCTGTTTAATATTTGTACCATACTTTTCTCTTTACCAACGTGATAAATGTTTTGTTTTTTTTATATTTTACACCGGGAGCCTCTAAATAAACCGACGTCCATTTACATCTTTCACTTTCCGACATCCGGAACACCACCAAAGCCGGAACATCTGTAACACCCTCGCTGATTGGCCGAAACAATTTATGCTTTAACTTCAAGCCGCCAAGGAAGAAATGATGGGGAATGGGACTGTGTTGACGTAGAGAGCGGGGAGGCCGGGACGCCACGGGAGACAATTGAAAAGTTGGCAGCGCGCGCGAAAAGGGGAGGTCAATCCGTTTATTTGATGGCTCCACAGTCCAGATCTTACCAAAAGCCTGCTCGGCTGCTGCTTTCCCCTTGACAGACCTCAGTTGTTTGCGATACCAGACGACCGGGTTTGACAAGGCTGAATATCGTGATGAAAATTGAACCAGGGTCTCCCGGCTGCGAAGCGTGGAACAAAATGAGCATCTTAGAAAAAAAATAATTATCGAGAAATAGAAAAAAAAATAATCGAAAAGAGTGTCGCTGTATCGAATATTCTATCTCAGAAATTTTATGAAACTCGTATCGATTCCATCCTTTTTGCTTTTTACTTTTTTCATTTTTTGACATAAAAAGCCGTATCGATCCCCGCCCTAACGAGTTTGCAAACGTCCTCGCGAGACAGCGCTTCTAAGAAAATTGCCCGCGCCCCTAGTTCACGCGCTGAACAAGCAAAGCCCGTCTGTCATATTGCCAAGGCGGCTGTTTCCCACCGAAAAATGCCTTGCCTCTATTTTTCACTGAGCCATAAAAGCCCCCGTTTCCTGACCGTGTCCTAGCCCGTGTTTGCAGACGTCAGACCGGTCGCCGGGCAGGCGAGATTTCTTCTTCCCCGTCATGCATTGCGCTGTCAACGGATAATAGTTGCGTCACGTGGGGGTTTGAGAAGCGAGGCTGACCTTGGTGGTGACCTTCGTGTTTGGGGGCCATTTATGGGGAGCGTGTCTTCTAATGTTCGACAACGTTCGATAACTTATGTGATGGCATGGATCAAATTCTTTTTTTTTTGTCTTTCACGGATGTCGACAAGTTGAGAATGTAAAGCTTTTAAGTAATTTTTTTGTGTGTGACGTGGAAGGGGTGTGGGTGGGGGGATGGGGGGGGGGGGGGGAGAAAGATGATGGCTGGGGACATTGAAGGGACAGGACAACCCAAAACTGGCGCTGGTTAAAATTTTGTTTAATTAGTTTTGATTGAAAGATTCGTGATGAGAGAGTTCATCTTGATTCTCGTTGCTGTGGTAGTAGAAGTTGTTGTTGTTGTTGTGATGGTGGTGGTGGTGGTGTGTTTTGATCCAGGTTCTGCGTTTTTTTTTAAAAAGTGGGCAGTTTATTTTAAAGTTATTCAAATTTTTTAAATTGTATTTTTAAAAATATGTATAGTCTTGAATAAACGTTTTTAAAATAATACACTATCAGTGTTTCTTTCAGACTTTTTTCTCCGATGGAGGAAGGTGGGGGGGGGGGGGGGGAATTTGAACCTTTCGGAGGGGGGGGGGGGAGCTAAATTTCCAGGAGAGACATTAGCGTACACGGGTAAAAATATTTTTTTCTATATAGATTCAGTTTCGATTTAGTGGGGGACGGGCGGGGGGGGGGGGGGGGGGGGGGCGTGCTTCTGGGGATGCCTGAAAGAAACACTGTACACATGTTTTAAAACAAGTGTGTGTTTAAATGTGGTTTAATACGAGAGCAAAGAGAAAGGAAAACCTTGGGCATAAGAGACTAGTCGAGTGGTAGAACACACGAGTTTCCGCCTACAAGCCTTGAGCTCAGTGCCCAAAGTCGGGTCCGTATGACGTCACTGAGTCCACCCAGCTCTAAATGGTACCCGGCCAGATGAGGGAGAAAATAAAGTCGAAAAGTAGACGGTGACGAAAACAGAACTCCCGGGTCGTACATATATGACATCACACTCCTGGGGTGTGTGTGTGTGGGGGGGGGGGGGGGATGGTGAAATTTTGAGATGATGAGGGGGAGGGGGTGCTCAGAAAGTGTGACGTCGGTCTCTTAAATGATTAAAAAAAAAAGAAATGTTAAAAGCTGATTTTTAACGTTTTTGAAAGCTGTTTTTGTAAATTGTATTAGGAGTAGATTAATTATGCTCGATGTTGACGAAGCTCCGTCAATATTTTAGAGAGAAATGGGATGTTTAGAAAAGAAACTACAATCTTGAGCGGGGGTTGTAGGCTGAGGTGTGATGTCATTTTTAGGGGAGGGGGGATGAGAGGGGTCTGGCTTTTTGTAACAATTATGTCAAAGGGAAAGGGGGGGGGGGGGTAAAAAATCGTCCAAAAAGCGTGATGTCATTTATGGGCGACCTCCTCCTTAATATTCTGTCTACTGCTCCCCCCCCCCCCCCGAACGAAATAGAATTTATATACTTTTATTTTTCTTTCCCCCTCCCCATCCGGGAAAATTTAGCCCCCCCCCCTCCAGTATGGAAACATACTGAATTCATTTATATATTTTTATATATTGTCAATTATAAAATAGATCAGAGCTAATCACTCATTATTGTGATGAAGGGCGTGGTTTTAGTTTTAGAAAATTATTCTATTCGCTGGCCTAGCGGTAGAGAACTAGACAGCTAACCCGAGAGTCTCGAGTTCGAATCCGGGTTCAAATCAGTAGGACGTCCCTGAGTCCACCCATCTCTGATGGGTACCTAACTCATGTTAGGGAGAGTAAAGGCATCTGGGCATGGTGCTACCCACACTATCCGTTCATAGACCGATGTCCCTGAGGCAGATGAACTCTACTTCATCTGCCCCATGTGTCTTGGGCACGAACGGGAAATGATAATTCAATTAGCGGCCATGTCATATTTGAAGCTGTTGTTGATCCTTTATACGCTCACTATTGGTTCGCCTGTTGTTTATTCAAACAGAATTTCACGTGGAACATCAAATATGTTTGGTTATTTTTTTTGGAGCTTTTTTTGGATTGACAAAGAAAATTTCAGAGATGTTAATTCCGATCTGACTAGATCTATAGCTATGTGGCTAGCTCTTTACAATATCTTCTCAATCTACCAGCTACTTGTAGACAAGGAATTGAACAAAATTAAGACGTTAAGTAGCTATGCCTTTCTTTAATACAATTGTAAATTTACTGGATTAAACATTTTATTTTGTAAAATTATTTGGAAAAAAAATTGTAAAAAAAAACCCATCAAAATTTCGACTTTTATGGCAAAACAGTTCCTTGGGAAGCAACCTCCATATTTTTATATTTTCACCCTATATTTATTGGAATGGTTTTTATACTAAAAGATTCTTGAAAATTTTAGTTATGAAAAAAAAAAAAGCATGTTCTTCTTGATGCATTCAGTTACATACTACTTCACCCTGAAATATGGGTAAAATGGCGGATTTAGACGCGTACTTATTTCATTAATTTTTTTCCTTTTGTTTAGACTTATTCTGCTGTCGAATACTTAAAGACTTCTTTCTCTACGGTTGATTTTTAGAGAGTTGTTTGAATCCAGTGTTAAATAGATCCATCTGCATGCGACACTTTCATGTGAGTGGTGCATTTCCGAGTGTGTAAATGGGTCATTGTATTTTAGGTACCTGGCTTCACAGTACCCGCATTCGTAGAGTGCAATGTCCTTGTGTGTAGTTTCGCATGATGTTCGGCTAGTTGTCTGCTTTTGAGCTTGGTTTCGCACACTGTGCAGGTGGTTTCTGTTCCATGTTCTGATTGTGTGTGTTTTTTGACATTGTCGAAGGGGAGTCAGCAAGATCCACACACTACGTTCTTTTGAGTTTTAAGGTGAATTTTTCTTTTTTAAATTCTTTTTTTCTGCCGGAAATTGCAATAGTACTAATTAAAGGGTGATTCAAGGGATTTTTCTTTTTGAAAAAAAAATACAGATACAATCCGACAACGCAACAGATATGAAATGGCGGTGGCTTAGTATATACAAATGATAGCGTAATAAATTTAAAGTTTTAGTAATACGGGTATAGCTAATAGTTAAATTGTAGTTTTCTATTTTAAAAATTTATTACATTTTTAAAAAATGAAACGCTAGTAATTTTAATTAATGCTGACATAAACGAATGCTGAATGATTTGTGTTGTATCTTCAGCGTATTCTGTATTTTATTTGTCAGCTCTGTTAATTCTATTCAAAATTACTTCCCCTGATTTCTGATCTGATTCATGCTACGTGAACCACTTTACGATACAGGAATTTTGTTTATAAAGTCTCTGGTGATTACCGAGTTAATTAAATTAATTAATTAACACGTTCTGTCGCCGTCTTTGTTTTGCTTCATTTCACCAACGTTAAACAAATTTCAGTAGAAATTTACGATTTTTTTTACACGTCAGAACGTACGTGATGGCGGGTAAGGTACCGGTGTATGAATTACCCATCTTGTTAGATTGGGCCTATCTACCATAATAATACCTTTATAATTGAGATGAATTCTAGACTGTATAGTTCTACCCTTATCCCATTTTCCACTACCTCTTATATTTTTATGTTTGTTTTATTTTGTTAAGCTTTTATAAGTTGAAATCACAAATTTCCGTATTTCATCGACACGTTTTTGAATTTTTGCTTTCAGAAAACGGTAAGTTACATGAAATGAATTATTTCATTGTCATCTCAAAATGCATTTTAGTCTTAGATATGATTTCTGGTCATACTAGTTGCCACAAGTTTTGGAGTTGCTAAACGCACTGTACGTTGTCATTTGCTGAGCAAAATAAAGTTTTGGGATATGTATTAAAGGTGAGGGAAGGCTCATCCAAACCTCCATTTGCAGTCTTTCTTCTTGGTTCTTAATCGTAATGTTGGTAGTGATTCCCTCCAACACAATTTAGTATTACGAGCAACATTCCCTCTAAGGCAGGGGTCGGCAACCTGCGGCTCGCGAGCCGCATGCGGCTCTTTTGATATTAAGATGCGGCTCTCCAGCTCCTTGCACAAATACTAATAATCTTAATAAAAAAATATAATATTTGAAATAAAAAAAATGTTAGTGGCTCTTTAAAACCAGGGAAAATTTCAAAATTGTAACTTTTGGCTCTTCCGCTTCAAAAGGTTGCCGACCTCTGCTCTAAGGGGAAAAGGCTAGTGCGCAACGTGTATTTTGTGTGCGCGGTGTTCTAAAAGTATTATACAGGGATAAATGTATTTTACAAAAGGACTGCGCGGCAGGTTCAAAACTACCGCGCAGCTTAGAGGGAACACGGATTACGAGTCAACATGTTATGCGTGGACTCCGATTTCAGCCTGTTTCATTTTTGGACTTGCTTTAATTAAATTGTATTTGTCCAACCAAGAACAAACTATAAGGCAGCAGTTGTTTGATTTTGGAGTTGTCTCTCCTAGACAAGTTGCTGTCCCCAGCTGTCGAGCCTCATAATACTGGGAGCTCGAACTCAAGAATTTTCTCACAGTCGTGAGAGATTTTTTCATTTCAATTCACTTCTCACACCATTTTCAACAAAAATAAAGAGCTCTTCAGTCGAAACCATTTTAAAAGTTTAGTTTTATTTATCTTTAAAGTCATACATGAACTGAAAGCAACCACGATAAAAAAGTAAACAAACATGACGTCACGTTCCGCTACCTGACAGGGGAGCGAACTCGTACACAATTAAATAACTAACAAAATATGCTAGTGATTGGTGAGATAATATAAAAAACAAAATATCATCATGAGATCACAAACTTGGCGTGATGGACTTTGTTTACCAAATGTTGCCACCTGGGTCAACAAAGTTTACTATTGCACGTGCAGCGGTTATTTACAGCAACTCGTTGGTCAATGTGTGCTCACGCATAATGGAACAGGTTTAAGTGATCGCAGTGTAGCACTAGCTACCAGGTGTTCACGATGTAGCAGGCTAACACTAGCTACCACTTGCTCACAATGTAGCATGCTAGCACTAGCTACCTAGTGCTCACAATGTAGCAACCCTCAACCAAAAAAAATAAAATAATTAACAACTCATCTTTGATACACATGCTATCAATATATATATAAATGTCTAGTGTCTTACCCCCCGCCAATAATCAACAATATAGGCATATATATATATATATATATATATATATATATATATATATATATATATATATATATATATATATATATATATTATGTGTGTGTAGGTCTGTGTGCTCCAAAATAATATGCGACGACCAGTTTACCTGCCCCCCCCCCCTTCCCCTAAAATGTCTAAGATTTCGGCTAGCATTAGGTTTTATTCAGGTATACAGGAGTGTGCTATTTGGCTAGTAAAATTTTCTGAACAGAGTCGCAACTGAACTACCCACTAACATAGGTGTGTAATGAGGTGTGTACCGGAGCCAGGTGTGTTATGTGGTGTGTTATGAAGTGTGTATGTGTTATGTGGCGAGATCTGAGTGTTGACATGCTTTGATATGGGGGGGGGGATGAGTGATGGAGCTTTAATGCCCTACACTTAGACTTCCTTCGCACATTTCCACACACTCGTACCACACGTACTCACACACAGCACACGAACTCACACACTGCACACATACTCACACAAATATTGCTCATCTCTAGCTACACACTGACTATCTAACACATCAACCGTCTGTCTTGTATCCTGTCTCAAAGATGCCTCATCCTGTCTTGATGTCTTACATGTAATTATTTGTTTTCCTGAACACATCGGTCTTTGTAAGACAAAATGCCATCCTTGATCTAAACAAGTAACTAAGACAAAGTTCAGAGTTCAACACATCACAATGTATGAGTTAGTTAAACCCTGTTCTACAGCCATCACAATCTTTCGGCTTTGTTTATCATTTTTGATTGGTGAAAATCATAGCAGGGCTGGTGAGGAAAGATGATTTTCAAAACTTTGAGTTCTCTGAGAGAACTAGTAGAAACATGGTTTTTGTACAGGGAGATTGTAGAGAGCCCTGTTGGAGACATGGTGTCTCACACAAGGAGCCCTAGTGAAGATAGATGTCACTCAAGGGGCCCTAGAAAACATGATGTCACATACAAGGAGCCCTAAAGGAGACTCACACACAAAGAGCCCTATAGGAGCCATAATGTCACATACACAAGGAGCCCTATAGGAGACATGATGTGTTTCACAAGGAGCCATATAGGAGACATGATGTGTTTCACAAAGAGCCCTATAGGAGACAATGTGTCACATACAAGGAGCCCTATAGGAAATATGATGTCAAACACGAGGAGCCCTATAGGAGACATGATGTGTTTCACAAGGAGCCCTATAGGAGACAGGATGTCACATACAAGGAGCCCTATAGGAGACAGGATGTCACATACAAGGAGCCCTATAGGAGCCATAATGTCACATACAAGGAGCCCTATAGGAGACAGGATGTCACATACAAGGAGCCCTATAGGAGACAGGATGTCACATACAAGGAGCCCTATAGGAGACAGGATGTCACATACAAGGAGCCCTATAGGAGACATAATGTCACACACAAGGAGCCCTATAGGAGACAGGATGTCACATACAAGGAGCCCTATAGGAGACAGGATGTCACATACAAGGAGCCCTATAGGAGACAGGATGTCACATACAAGGAGCCCTATAGGAGACAGGATGTCACATACAAGGAGCCCTATAGGAGACAGGATGTCACATACAAGGAGCCCTATAGGAGACATAATGTCACATACAAGGAGCCCTATAGGAGACAGGATGTCACATACAAGGAGCCCTATAGGAGACAGGATGTCACATACAAGGAGCCCTATAGGAGACATAATGTCACACACAAGGAGCCCTACAGGAGACATAATGCCACACACAAGGAGCCCTATAGGAGACAGGATGTCACATACAAGGAGCCCTATAGGAGACATAATGTCACATACAAGGAGCCCTAAAGAGACTCACACACAAGGAGCCCTATAGGAGCCATAATGTCACACACAAGGAGCCCTATAGGAGACATAATGTCACATACAAGGAGCCCTATAGGAGACTTGAGGACACACACATGAGCCCTATGGGAGCCTGGAAGTCACACACAAGAGCCCTTGAAGACATGATGCCACAAGAGCCCTAGAGGAGACACGATGTCACTCAGATCACCGAGAGCCCTAGACGCTAGAGATCATCTCGCGGAGCCCTAGACACTTGAGATCATCTCACAGTCGGAGCCCTCGTCACTGCTCGCCTCGATCCGGGCTCTGTTTTTTCTCCTGGACAGCTCGCGGAGTCGGGACGGCCGCGCGTCCTTGACCCCCGTGTCACTTAGTTTAAAACCACTTCCGGTGCTGACACTCCCACTTCCGCAGCCCACGGTGCCAGACATGTGTCCATCACCGGTGTCCTGGAATTACAAGAGTGGCGAGACAATCATAAGACAGGAGACAATCATAAGACAGGAGACAATCATAAGACAGGAGGCAATCATAAGACAGGAGGCAATCATAAGGAGACAATCATAAGACAGGAGGCAATCATAGGGAGACAATCATAAGACAGGAGACAATCATAAGACAGGAGACAATCATAAGACAGGAGACAATCATAAGACAGGAGACAATCATAAGACAGGAGGCAATCATAAGACAGGAGGCAATCATAAGGAGACAATCATAAGACAGGAGGCAATCATAGGGAGACAATCATAAGACAGGAGACAATCATAAGACAGGAGACAATCATAAGACAGGAGACAATCATAAGACAGGAGACAATCATAAGACAGGAGATAATCATAAGGAGGCAATCATAAGACAGGAGACAATCATAAGACAGGAGGCAATCATAAGACAGGAGACAATCATAAGACAGGAGGCAATCATAAGACAGGAGACAATCATAAGACAGGAGGCAATCATAAGACAGGAGGCAATCATAAGACAGGAGGCAATCATAAGACAGGAGACAATCATAAGGAGGCAATCATAAGACAGGAGACAATCATAAGTAAGGAGGCAATCATAAGACAGGAGACAATCATAAGACAGGAGACAATCATAAGACAGGAGACAATCATAAGGAGACAATCATAAGACAGGAGGCAATCATAAGGAGACAATCATAAGGAGGCAATCATAAGACAGGAGACAATCATAAGGAGGCAATCATAAGGAGGCAATCATAAGGAGGCAATCATAAGACAGGAGACAATTATAAGACAGGAGGCAATCATAAGGAGACAATTATAAGACAGGAGGCAATCATAAGACAGGAGACAATCATAAGACAGGAGGCAATCATTAGACAGGAGACAATCATAAGACAGGAGACAATCATAAGACAGGAGACAATCATAAGACAGGAGACAATCATAAGACAGGAGACAATCATAAGACAGGAGACAATCATAAGGAGGCAATCATAAGACAGGAGACAATCATAAGACAGGAGACAATCATTAGACAGGAGACAATCATAAGACAGGAGACAATCATAAGACAGGAGACAATCATAAGACAGGAGACAATCATAAGACAGGAGACAATCATAAGACAGGAGGCAATCATAAGACAGGAGACAATTATAAGACAGGAGACAATCATAAGGAGACAATTATAAGACAGGAGACAATCATAAGACAGGAGACAATCATAAGACAGGAGACAATCATAAGACAGGAGGCAATCATAAGACAGGAGGCAATCATAAGACAGGAGACAATCATAAGACAGGAGGCAATCATAAGACAGGAGACAATCATAAGACAGGAGGCAATCATAAGACAGGAGGCAATCATAAGACAGGAGACAATCATAAGACAGGAGACAATCATAAGGAGGCAATCATAAGACAGGAGGCAATCATAAGACAGGAGGCAATCATAAGACAGGAGGCAATCTTAAGACAGGAGGATATCATTATATAGGAGGCAGTCTTAAGACAGGAGACAATCTTAAGACAGGAGGCAATCTTAAGACAGGAGGATATCATTATATAGGAGGCAGTCTTAAGACAGGAGGCAGTCATAAGACAGGAGACAATCTTAAGACAGGAGGCAATCTTAAGACAGGAGGCAATCTTAAGACAGGAGGATATCATTATATAGGAGGCAGTCTTAAGACAGGCGGCAATCTTAAGACAGGAGGCAATCTTAAGACAGGAGGCAATCTTAAGACAGGAGGATATCATTATATAGGAGGCAGTCTTAAGACAGGAGGCAATCTTAAGACAGGAGGCAATCTTAAGACAGGAGGCAATCTTAAGACAGGAGGATATCATTATATAGGAGGCAGTCTTAAGACAGGAGGCAATCATAAGACAGGAGGCAATCTTAAGACAGGAGGCAATCTTAAGACAGGAGGATATCATTATATAGGAGGCAGTCTTAAGACAGGAGACAATCATAAGACGGGAGACAAACATAAGACAGGAGACAATCATTATACAGGAGGCAATCATTAATTACATCAATACCACTGTTAACAAAACCACATTTTAATTACACCATTACCACTGTTAACAAAACCACATTTTAATTACATCATTACCACTGCACTAAACCAACCCCCTCCAAACTCATCCCGTTAATTTAACAACCCTAACACCCACCCTCATCTCCCTGCACCCTATCCTCACACCCCTACAACATCCCCCCCCCACCCATCCCCCTCATCAATCCCACAATTCCCAAAGCCTACCCTCCCCCTCCTCCATACCTCAAGCAATGCCACCCCGCCCCCCCCCCCCCCTTTAATGCCTTTTTTATCCAATTTATCAATTTTGTGGATGCTATTTCTGTGAATGTGTTTAATGTTGTATTTTTACACCCATAACTGGCCGGGACATCGGCATTCACGGCCTGGCGCAGGGGTCAGATGTCAAATTCTATTTCCTGTTCCCTGAATGCGCCCCCCGCCTACCCCCTCCTCCATAGTTCGGTAGCATCTATTGCTGTCTGCGCCTTTAGCCATGGGAGAGAGTAGAACAAAGCCATACTTTTGTAGCGCACGCAACATAAATACTGGCGAATTCATATCGGTGTACTGCGGTCTGCCTTTTCAAAACTTTGAGAGGAAAAAAAAAATTAAAAAAAAAAAAAAAAAAAAAAAATAAATTCCACTGCGCATGCGCGGATATCGGCCATAAACTGAGAAATTCCGTCAGCCGTCGTCCAGCGGGCTAATTGATTCTGCCCGTCTACTCGTATCTTCTATTCAAACGCGGATCACTCGTAACACCCCGGCATATTTGTTCGCCAGGGGAGGAAATTTGTTTCTGTAGAACAGAATTCGCTTTTTTTTTTTAAATAAAAAAAATATATGAAAGGTTGAAAGAGTTATTTCCCTTGCACAAATTTTAGGTTATTTACACATTTGATATTTCGATGAACGAAATTTGTTTTTTTGAGTCCCATAGCCCGGGTCGTTTGTTTTAAGGGGATCACGTGATGTAATTGGACATGGCAGAAGGTAGATAAGACCGGTAGTGACCATTAGGTTAGACAAGCTGGACACACGATAGACCTTAGGTGACCGTTTGATTGGACAGGTGATGACCACTACGTTCGACCGTTGGTGACCGTTAGGTTAGACAAGCTGAACACTGTGGCGACCTTAGGTGACCATTAGACCGAAAGAGATCAGTGATGTGTAATTAAAACAAAGAGCAACTAGACTTTAAACCGATCATAACCAATAGACAGAAAGAGACCATTTCTTTGGATCACTGATGTCTATTTTAAAAACAAAAAGCGACCAGACTTTAAAGAAAGAGCAACTAGACTAAAGTTTAAAGCAATATGGTTAAAGAAACCGCAATCTTTACTGTGTTGAATTTATGCTAAAGCCGAGTAGAAAGTTGGACTAGGGTACTTGGACATTTGAAAATCTCAGAACTCCAGTTTAAAATTTTTGAATCAATGAAATCAAGTGTGTTGAGGCGTTGCAGAGTTACAGAACAACAACACCAGCTGGGTCCCGGGATTCTCAAAATATGGGTCACAAACTACCCAAATTGGGCCGTTGTCTTCCTGCCCGGGTATTGGTTATCTTTTTGTTATTATTTTGTATCTCTTTCTGGGTTTGTGTCTCCATTCTGAGAATTTCTGTCATGTTTCGGCCTCTCTCTTCGGTCATGGGTTTTCTGTTCGGCTCTGAATATCTGTGTCTGGCTTTGTGTCTCTCTGTCCGGCCCAGGGTCTTTCTGTTCGGCCCTGTCTCTTTGTCCAGCTATAGGTCTCGATGATCGGCACTAGGTTTCTCTGTTCGGTCCCAGGACTCTAGGGTCAGCCCTCGGTCTCTCTGTCCTGCCCAGAGTTTCTTTGTTCGGTTCCGGGTTTCTCTGTTCTGTCCTGTCTCTTCGTTCGTCTCTATGTCTCTATGATCGGCCCTGGGTTTCTCTGTCCGGCCCTGTTTCTCTATGATCGGCCCTGGGTTTCTCTGTCCGGCCCTGTTTCTCTATGATCGGCCCTGGGTTTCTCTGTCCGGCCCTGTTTCTCTATGATCGGCCCTGGGTTTCTCTGTCCGGCCCTGTTTCTCTTTGATCGGCCCTGGGTTTCTCTGTCCGGCCCTGTTTCTGTATGATTGGCCCTGGGTTTCTTTGTCCGGCCCTGTTTCTCTATGATCGGCCCTGGGTTTCTCTGTCCGGCCCTGTTTCTCTATGATCGGCCCTGGGTTTCTCTGTCCGGCCCTGTTTCTCTATGATCGGCCCTGGGTTTCTCTGTCCGGCCCTGTTTCTCTTTGATCGGCCCTGGGTTTCTCTGTCCGGCCCTGTTTCTCTATGATCGGCCCTGGGTTTCTCTGTCCGGCCCTGTTTCTCTTTGATCGGCCCTGGGTTTCTCTGTCCGGCCCTGGGTTTCTCTGTCCGGCCCTGGGTTTCTCTGTCCGGCCCTGGGTTTCTCTGTCCGGCCCTGGGTTTCTCTGTCCGGCCCTGTTTCTCTATGATCGGCCCTGGGTTTCTCTGTCCGGCCCTGTTTCTCTTTGATCGGCCCTGGGTTTCTCTGTCCGGCCCTGTTTCTCTATGATCGGCCCTGGGTTTCTCTGTCCGGCCATTGGTCTCTCTGTCCGGCCATTGGTCTCTCTGTCCGGCCCTGGGTTTCTCTGTCCGGCCCTGTGTCTCTGTCCAGCTCTGGGTCTCTCTGTTCGGCCTGTGTCTCTCTGTCTCTATGATCGGCCCTGGCTCTCTTAAAGTCAAGTTCTAAGCCTCAAGATTCGGCCCTGATTCCTTGCCCGGCCCTGAGTCTCCGACCCCTAAATCTCAACACCCTGCCCACGTCTCTTTGTCCGGCTTAGTCTTCCCACCCTTTGTCAAAACAAATCCCAGCTAAGTAAACTTCAACTCGCCCAAAAAAAAACCGCCCACCCGCACCCTATTTGACGATTACAGTAAAAAAGAAAAAAAAAGCGAAAAAAAAAAAAGAGGAATTAGGAGAAGTATTTGTCAGAGATAGGAATCAACCAATTCCAGCCACGATTGATGAGTTGCGTCTGCTCCGACAGATCGCCACAGAATTTCTGTCCGGAAGCAAACGCCGGATCTGACAGCCCGGATGATCAAAATCAACAACGCTCTCTTCCACTTGTTCTGCCGCTGAGTTCCGTTTTAAATCCGGTCTTGTTTTTTTATATTATTATTATTATTATTTTTCTTTTTTTTTTTTTACATGAAAAAGGAAAAGGGTGGGGATCGGGGTAATGTAATTAAAGAAATTGAAAATGCTTGTCGCATCAGTCTCGAAAGACAAGCGGTCCAATAGGGGACCGTGTCGGAGATCATGTGACTGGCCGGGGGAAGAAATGTCCGGCTAAAGATCGCCGGCTGTGTTAACACCAAGGCGAAGAATGGCTACTAATACACTCAGGGTGGATGTTTATCTTCCACCAAGATGGCCGCGCGGCTGACACGGTGGCGCGATGGGGGTGGGGGTGGGGGGAGGGGGAGAGATCATCGCTGTCTTATCATCGCTGTTTATTTGATGATGTGGTGGGGGGGGGGGATGCTTGATGGTGGGATGGGGGTGGGGGTAAAATTTGAGTATGTGTTTTGTTGATGGATGATTATGATGAGTAGAGTTGTGTGGTTGTTTTGAAGATAGTTTTTTTTAGGTATGTGTTGTTGTTGTTGTTTTTTAAAAGATATTTATGTTTGGTTTTTTTATTTTTTTATTTTTGGTTTTTCAAGTACTTGTGTGCTTTTTAGGTAGTTGGGTGGGTTTTATGTTGAGTGATTTTTAGGCAGTTTCTGTGGGTTTTTTTTGTTGTTGTTGTTGTTATTATAATTTTGTAAATTAATAGATAGTGTATTTTGTAAAAATACTGTATAATGTCAAAAAAAACTCCAGATATCACATTGTACAGTCACTAAGCTCCAGATATATCAATATATTATGTCTAAGCTCCAGATATCCCACTTTCTAATGTCACTACGCTCCAGATATTCCAGTTTCTAATGTCGCTAAGATATCCCAATGTATTAACGACAAGCTCCAGATATCCCATTTTCTAATGTCAGTCACCTCCAGATATCCCAGTTTTTAATGTCACTAAGCTCCAGATATCCCAGGCTCTAATATCAATAAGATATCCCAATGTATTGACCACAAGCTCCAGATATCCCAGTTTCTAATGTCACTAAGCTCCAGATATCACAGTTTCTAATGTAAATAAGATATCCCAATGTATTGACGACAAGCTCCACATATCGAAAGGTAAATGCCCGGCTTAGTTAGAGATCGACCTGCTGGTCCAATGCAAGCATCTACTGTTGGGGGGTCTGGCACAGCTGGTTGGGTAAACACGGGCATCACGTGGGGAGGGGTGGGGAGCAGACAGCGAGAATTGAACACTGGATTGAACGCGCTGGGGTGGGGGGGGGGGGGGTTAAGTAGGCTACTATAGGAGTTCTTGGTTTTTTAGGGGTCTTGGTTTGTTAGGAGTCGTTTTTTTAGGGGTCTTGGTTTTTTAGGGGTCTTTGTTTTTAGGGGTCTTGGTTTTTTAC
The DNA here is from genome assembly GCF_028476545.2 of Physella acuta. Classification (NCBI taxonomy): domain Eukaryota; kingdom Metazoa; phylum Mollusca; class Gastropoda; family Physidae; genus Physella; species Physella acuta. The sequence continues at coordinate 142,741 of NW_026731944.1, read as the reverse complement.
TTGGTTTTTTAGTAGTCGTTTTTTTTAGGGGTCTTGGTTTTTTTAGGGGTCTTGGTACTAAGGACGTCTTGGTTTTATCGATGTCGATACTATGGGGATCTTGGTTTTTGGAGGTCTTGCATTTATAGGGGTCTTGATCCTTTGGGGGGTCTTGCTTTTATGAGATTCTTGGTTTTTTATGGTGGGGGGGGGGGGGGGGGAGAGTCTTGTTTTTATGGGGGGGGGTCTTGGTTTTATGGGGGTTGGTTTTATGAGTGGGTCTTGGTTTTATGGGGGGGGTCTTGGTTTTATGGGGGGGAGTCTTGGTTTTATGAGTGGGGGTCTTGGTTTTATGGGGGGAGTCTTGGTTTTATGGGAATCTTGGTTTTATGTGAGTTGGTTTTATGGGGGGGGGTCTTTGTTTTATAAGGGTGGGAGGTGTCTTGGTTGTATGGAGGTATCTTAATAAGGTCTCGGTCTCACAGAGATCTCGGAAGTTTCAGTCCTATGGAAACGTCGATGATCTCTAGAGGTGTTACGGAACTATAATGGGGAGTGCTAATGTTATGTTTATGGGTACCGAAACAGTAAAATAACAAGAGGAATATCATCGGAGAAAACTCAAAACTAAAAAGAAACTCGGCGTCAAGTATCTATCTATATATATAATTCTCTTTTTGGAGACGCTAGAAAACAAGCTGTAAGCGCTCCCTCCCACCCCTCCACTACATGGTCTGGTGAGCTTTGGTTCACGCTAAATGTTTACAATCGTAGAGCCAGGTTTAGTGACGGCTATTCGGGGCAAATAATTTAGTTTGAAACGATTTTAAACTTAGGGGAAGTAACTAAGAGGAGGCTGCTTTCACGGGGGGGGGGGGTGTAGGGTAGGGGTTGGGGAAAGGAGGGTGGGGGTAGTATTGTCCTTAACGACCTACTGATAGTGTTTTAAAGCAAATATTTTCAGTGGCAGCATTGGTACTGTCGAATTCACAAATTATGAATTACTGAAAAGTAGAAAATAAAACAAATAAATAGCGGCGTATGATACGCCGCGGGCCGGCTCGTATAACTAAAGCGACATCTTCCGACAAGGCAAACATCCGACACAATGCCAGATAAGAAATAAGAAACCATCCACCGAAACTAACAATTATTTTTAAAAAACTGAGGTTCAAGCTAATGTTAAACATATTCGAAAATTGCTCTAGAAAAAAAAAAAACTTCAGCGTTATTAAAACCAACCATGACAGTAAACATCGGAGTCTTTCTGTTGCTAAACACTTACCTTGTCAATTAAACTGTTAGAGGCAAAGGAATCGAGCGAGTGATTATCCTGGTATTCGAATCCTTGCAGCTGAAGAGCTCTTCTCTTTTGTCGGCTCTTAATGTACTCACGAACCTGTAGGGACGATATCAAACCACGATTACAATGGTAAGTGGAATATCGATACGGCAGTATACAACAAGTTAACTGTTTGACTTATAGCTATGTGACTGTTTGACAAGTAGGTAGGGGGGGGGGTGTAACAACAAATCAACTGCTTGACCGTTGACTATTTTGCTAACACGTAGGAGTGTGTGTGTGAGTAGGGGGGAATACATCAAATAACACATGTTAGACTTGACTTTGCAAATGTAAATACATTTTGGGAGGTTGTGGGGGGGGGGGGCAGAGTTTCTCCCAGGCATCTCTTCGGGAGAGGGGCGCTTCCCCCGAAGAAAGTCTACCGCCCCCCCCCCCCCCCGAACGAAATGGAATTTATATAGAAAACATATACTTTTACCAGTGTCGTCGCCCCCCCCCCCCCCCCCCGCAGAAAAAAAAGTCTGGAGAAACACGGGGGGGGGGGGGATTCTGACCATTGTGATGAAGAAAAACGTTGATGAATGCGTTATGCCATAAAATGTGCAGAGAATTGCTTGCTGGTGATCATATCTGATAGAGGTTTAGAATGAAGCTGATTTTTTTTTTGTTTTCACTGGCGGCTTGTCAAAAAATGATTACCGACGTTTGGAAAAGTTAACTGCAGCAGTTTTATTACAGAGGTGCAGAAGTGTCAGGTAGGTTAGCTCGGGTCCTGTCGGTGTCGCCCAATGGACGCACCAGTACCAGAATCTTATGAGATCTATTCCGCCCTCAACTACGAGATAAATCTTCATCATCACTGCCCGACACCCCTGATGGGGTATGGACCACCAACTACATTTCCTCTCAGGGGAAACAGTCAGTGTGCAACGTGTATTTTATGTGCGCGGTGTTCTAAAAGTCGTATACAAGAATGTGTGTATTCTACAAAGCTGCAGGTTCAAAACTACTGCGCGGCCAGGCAGCTTGGAGGGAACATTGGCCGCCAACCAAAGATCTCCAGAGTCCTCTGTCAAGTGCTATCCTCTCAACCTGACTCCAGATGAAGCCCATCTTTGTGGCTTCAGCCGGGTATTTTTTTGGTCAACCTTTTTCCTTAAGGGTTCCACCTCAATGCCTGTCTGGTGATATTGGTTAGTGGTCAGCGCAGTGTGTACCTATCCAATTCCATCTTGTTCCTAATTTCTTTTTCAGCGGCAAGTTGTCCTGTCGTTTCCCAAAAGTAAACGTTAATAAATAAGATAGGCCTATAAAGGTGCTTTAATTATCTTTAATCTTCTTCTTCTTCGTTCTTAATTTGGTATATGAGGGAGGATTTAACAACAAGGCCAACTTCGTGTATGAACTGGACTGTGGTCTCCAGATCAGCGGGTGCCCCATATAGTTTTTCCTTGAGTGGGGTGTGTAGGAGCCAGTGTTTGGCCTTTAATAATTCGAAGGTTTTTTAAATATCACTCCTCCATTGAGTCCCACGTAAAAGTTTGCTGAGGGGGCTATTTACAAACATATTTACTATATATATATATATATATATATATATATATATATATATATATATATATATATATATATATAAACATATTACCAAGGACTGTGGTTGTACTTAGTAATTACGCTATAAGTAAGAATTCCCAAGTGTTTTTGACAAGTCAGCTCCCAAAGTGCCAGTTAATCACGAAGATTGCCATGCGGACATAATTTTAATCACACAAATTTCTCTGTACATGAAAAAAAAAGCAACAAAAAACGTTGCCAGTTGTTTTAATTTAAATTGGGTGGAAATATAATTGAAAAACGTCCGCCCGTCTCCAGCGAGACCCTCTTGACTTTGTCTTCTGTTGAAAATCTTGGCCCCCACGGTCACCCTGAAGCATGTCCAAGGATGCGCGCTCGAGGATTTCTGTAGCCATTTTGTGGCCCACCTCCCGTTCATTGTACTGGCCCGCCGAGGCGATTAATGCCCCTGATTGAAGTCCTCTCCTGTACGACCATCTGCGTATTTGATTTGTCTCGTTTTTCCCCCCGCCAGAAATCGGGAATTCCAAACGACACTATTGCGCAGGCGTACACGGTCCCCGGCACGCGGCCCGTTCTGCTCAATTACAGCCACGTGACCGATGGGCGGCCATATTTCCTAATCCAATTAACGAAAAGGAAGACGTAGAGTCCCCGGATCATAATGGCCGCTCAAATGTGCCAGTCAGCAGATTAAAAAGCCTCCATAAAAATGAAATGTTGTTGGTCTTTATGGGACGGCCCGGCCCGCCGTCTTAACTCGCGGAGACAGACGCGCAAACAGGAAAAGTTTGTTTAAGGGAATTGCAACTCAGCCGGCGATGCCATATTGCATCGTTTCCGGCCAGAGTTATCCCCCTTCCCCCACCCCTTTCACGCCGTGGTCCCGTCAAATCCCCCCTCCCCCTCCATCTACCCCCCAACCGGACTGGGACTAGTAGTAATGGGACAGCTAAGTGTGGAGAAATGCCGCCTTGTACATCTAGATACGGTGATGAACGCCCGGAAAATTCCCGCGGACAGAGACGTCTTATCGAAGAATGCATCGCATCAATCACCCCGCGGGTACCGTCCCGGCAACGCCTGACTTTAAGACTGATGACTTTTTATCAAATCAATTTTAAGACGGATGGCTTTTTATCAAAATCCTGAGATCGACAAGGATTCATTATGTTCTTTACAGGCATCGAAACAAAACAAAAATCGATTATAGTTTTTGTTATGTTTCTATCTGATAACATGACAGGTCGACCATTTAGAATTTTACATTTGAAAGTCTGACAAATTATAAACTGCGCATGCGCGAACAGCTAAAGTCCTGGATGTTTATCGATGATATTGAGTCATCGGAATTTAAAATAGAAATCTTGAATGTATATGTATTATATTATATTTATATAAAAATATGAACAAGTTCGTAGCTTCTAATTATATTTTAATAATGTCTGCCAAACGGACACCGGTCTGTGTATGAATGAATACTTAAATATGAATAATTAAACCAAACTGCAACAATATTTTAAAATGGGGCCTGCTTAAGATTGTACAAAAAACTGTTTTAAGATTTTACAAAATTTATTTTATTTTAAATTTCTTGTTATTATTTTAAGATTTCTTTCTCAGAAATGTGTAAAAAAAAAATCTTCCTAATTTACATATTCAGAATGTTAAAATATTGACAGAACATAATACAAAAGCAAACATAATATAACCCAAAACCAGTAAACCTATCTATCCTAGTTTGGTCACGTTTTACGCGGGGAAAAAAAAAACCTGGCCATTTCGTGCCTCCCCGCGCTGCACACAACTGGCCAGTTTGGCGGTGGTTTATGGTGTCCTGTTCAAGCAGAAGACAATGGGCGGCAATTCCCAGCAGGACGGCATATGTCCCCTCCACACCAGCAGACGGCGGGTGAGTCAGTTAGCAATGATCATTGGATGGTCATTAGAACTGCGGGCCCCCACTCCGGCCCCGGCCCCACAGGAGGGGCTCGTCTGTCACGGGGCACAATGCAATCCTTTTCTTGCGGTTCGCGGGAAAACAACTTGAGCCCCATATGCGCCTAATACAACTCGGATTGCCGGTAAATACTCTTCGCCTCAACATCGCTAAACCGTGACTTGGTCAAAGTTTTTGTATTTAATTACTTTTTATATACCCGTATTATTTTACAAATTCAGCCCATAATAGCTAAGATCTTTAGAATTGAAATAAAATGTATTAAAATTGGCTTCGTTGTCTATAGGCCTATATTATCTATAGTAATTATATCACACAAATATATCCCAAAATAATGCTTATACGTCTTATGAACCCATAGATCTTTAGATATATTGATGTCAATTATAATACATTTTTATATGCCTTTATTAGCCCATATTTGGCCCTAGTATAAGTATAATCTAAAATATAGTATTAACATATAGTATTAACTAACATACTAACATCTAAGTACTACCATACTATATATACATACAAATTATATATATATATATATATATATATATATATATATATATATATATATATATATATATATATATATATATATATATATATATAATATTTACAGTCAATGCATTTTGTTTTATTTTGTTTTCTCGATTTAATTAAATCAATCTGCTCGGAATCTACTCGTCATTTATTCAAAATGTCAAAATGTTAGCCAATTTGACAGTTGGGACTATTGACACTTCCCAGTTCATTGTAAGGTTACACCAATGGAATCTACCCAGTACCCACCCCGATGTAAAGTAGCGAGTTCATATTTTTTTGTCACTTCCCAGATAAAAATATTCAAACTTGGTGTGTCCCCGATGAATTGAAACACAGCGGGCAACAAAACATGCAGATCTTCACAGATTGGTTTTAAGCCCCCCAATTCTGACGATTAGCCACCCCCCACCCCTTTCTCAGTTCTCTTTCTTGATCATCTTTTTAGTATTGAGACCATCGTCGCGAGTTCTGTCCCTTGAACGCGGCGGTTATTCAAAGCTCATGAGAGGGCAATAGGAAGAAAGTGACAAATTAGCTAGATGAGCATACGGCGCACGAACCCACGTCTCGTGAGCCAAAACAATGGCGGAGGGCTTTTGTTGCAGCCAGCGCCATCTGTCGGCAAGTGTGCGTTATCTCCCTTGCCCCTGTCGTCCCTTTTGTACCGAGTTGAAGTGTTGAATAGGGGAGGGAATTGATGATATTGTTGTTGGGGTGGTTCGAGTGTCTACAGCCAGTTACCAGCAAACAAGTTTATGTCGCAGGAGGAACTAATGCTTCATTAGAGATGAATTAGAAGGAAGGATAGAAGACATAAAGAAGCTGGGGTTTAGTTTTAATTCCAGGGGAGTTAAGCGCTTGGGTTTAAGAAACAGGAAGAGCACTTAAAGTAGGTACGTGGTGAAGTACAAAGGGGGAAAGGAAGGGCATAAGGGGCAGTTTTGTTAATGAGAAGATGATAGGAGGGGGAAAAAAGGTGGGATGGAGAGGTTTAGTTAGTAAAACATGGCTGTATATAACATAGATGATAATGATCATCTGAACAATGACAATGTCACATGACCAACTGAACAGCAACAATGTCACATGACCAAATGTACAACAACAATGTCACATGACCAACATAACAACAATGTCACATGACCAACATAACAACAATGTCACATGACCAACATAACAACAATGTCACATGACCAACATAACAACAATGTCACATGACCAACAGCACAAAAACAATGTCACATGACCAACTTAACACTGTCACATGACCAAAATGACCAACATAACAACACTGTCACATGACCAAGAGTACAACAACAATGTCGCATGACCCATAAAAACAATGTCCACATGACCAACATAACAACAATGTGACATGACCAACTTAACAACAACAATGTCACATGACCAACTGCACAAAAACAATGTCACATGACTAAACCGACTTGACGCTAACAATGCCCCCCCCACGCCCATGCCCAGTTCTGCAGGCAGAAGACGGGAAAGATCAATTGAAAGTTTCTTGAGCGGACCTGGCTGTTGTGTCCATGTGGCCCCCACCCCAGCCCCCCACCCCAGCCCCTCCAATCTAATCAGCCTTCTAATCCACTTATCAATGAAGCATCTTGGAATTATCCCCCTTGACGACACGGTTAGCGTTTCGTCCCCCCGAGGGTGGATACTGGCCGGGGGTGTGGGGAAGGGAGGGGGTGGGGCGGGGGAGCAAGAGTTAGAAAAACAAGAAATTTCAGCGTTATTAAATTTAAAGCTTTGGAAGCAGAAGAAATCACATAGGCCGGGACAGGCAGCGTCCTGGGCAGATCTGGCTGGTCAAGACGTCTGGTCAAGATGGCTGACAATAGCATGTGATCAAGATGGCTGACAATAACATGTGGTCAAGATGGCTGACAATAACGTCTGGTCAAGATGGCTGAAAATAACGTCTGGTCAAGATGGCTGACATGTGGTCAAGATGGCTGACATGTGGTCAAGATGGCTGACATGTGGTCAAGATGGCCGACAATAACGTGTGGTCAAGATGGCTGACATGTGGTCAAGATGGTTGACAATAACATGTGGTCAAGATGGCTGACATGCGGTCAAGATGGCTGACAATAACGTCTGGTCAAGATGGCTGACAATAACGTCTGGTCAAGATGGCTAACATGTGGCCAAGATGGCTGACAAAAACGAGTGGTCAAGATGGCTGACAATAACGTCTGGTCAAGATGGCTGATAATAACGTCTGGTCAAGATGGTTGACAATAACATGTGGTCAAGATGGCTGACAATAGCATGTGGTCAAGATGGCTGATAAAAGCATGTGGTCAAGATGGCTGACAATAGCATGTGGTCAAGATGGCTGACAATAACATGTGGTCAAGATGGCTGACAATAGCATGTGGTCAAGATGGTTGACAATAACATGTGGTCAAGATGGCTGACATGTGGTCAAGATGGCTGACATGTGGTCAAGATGGCTGACAATAGCATGTGGTCAAGATGGCTGACAATAACGTCTGGTCAAGATGGCTGACAATAAAGTCTGGTCAAAATAGCTTACAATAACATGTGGTCAAGATGGTTGACAATAACATGTGGTCAAGATGGTTGACATGTGGTCAAGATGGCTGACATGTGGTCAAGATGGCTGACATGTGGTCAAGATGGCTGACAACAACGTCTGGTCAAGGTGGCTGACAATAACGTGTGGTCAAGATGGTTGACAATAACATGTGGTCAAGATGGCTGACATGTGGTCAAGATGGTTGACAATAACATGTGGTCAAGATGGTTGACAATAACATGTGGTAAAGATGGTTGACAATAATGTATGACCAAGATGGCTGACAACATGTGGTCAATTGGCTGTCAATAACATATAGTCAAGATGGCCGACAGTAACGTGTGGTCAAGATGTCGGACAATGAAGTGTCGTAAAACTGGATGATAAAAACGTGTGTTCAATTTGGCAGGACAATGACGTGTTATCAAGTTAAGAATTATAAGTCACAGTGGGTCTACTTTCCCTTTTAATATGCAATAAACCATATTTGATGCTTAGATAAACACTTCCTAGACACTAAAAAATATCTAGTTTTTCATACACGTTGAGCTCTTACAGCGTACAGCTCTAACAAACTGACCACAATCTTACAGCTCTAACAAACTAACCTCAACAAACTGACCTTCATCCCTAACAAACTGGCCTTATGTTCACACGTGTATAAAACAAAACCACTCACCTCTTCATGAAGAAACATGTAGAAGACCACAAAGAAAGCTCCCTGAAAACATTGAAAAAAAAAAGTTATTTCTATCACATCTAATGTTTTTTTAGTTGTAAGTAAACAGTAAACCTCATACATGAGTAGGAAATCACAAGAATATTAAAGAGTATAGTTCTTTTATAAGCAAGTATGTCTGAAAGATTATCTAGATTATCTACCACACTTTCTAAGAGATTATGTGGAGGATTAAAATCATTTTTTCCACGTTTTCTTTAACTTGCTTTCGCTTCTGTTTGTTTGTTTGTTTTTCCAATCAAATCTTGCGATCGAAATTTCTGGCACTTCCCAGTTAGCTAGCGCGCTGAAATTTTCAGGGAAGCTTTGTTTTGGATGACAATAGAATATTCAATTGTTATTATTACTAAATTGATCCATGGAAACATTTTATTGATCATTTTAGACCGCTATATAATTGTACAAAAAAAACGTGGGGAAAAAGGGACATAACCCAGTAACTGTAATTTGTTGAAAACAAGGTTCGGTACTCTCCCTCTTTTTGCTTACTGAGTAGTTGTCACGCGGTGTTTGTGTACAAACAACCAGAACGTAACTGGTGGCCAGTATGGGGGAGACGATATGGTCGAGTGGTTGGGCACACGATTGCTAAGCCACTCGACACGGGTTCAAGGCACGTGTTTTTTACGAGTTGTCTTCGTTTACCCAAAAAAAAAAGTGAATGCGAAAAGATAAAATCGATAGCAAGATTTTAATGCAAACAAACAGACAAAGACTAAAAAGTAGAAAATAATTATCATTAAAAAAGTTTAAAAAAACCCACGTTTTCTGATTGAACTAAAAAGTAGAAAATAAATACTATACATCACAATAATGCAAGCGATCACTCTACTATAAGCGATGAAAAACGTGATTTTCTTACAGTTTCTAATACTGTTGACTCTCTACAAGCTCCATAATAAAAGTCAATAGTATTATCTAATCAATAGTAATATAACTTTTACTTCGGCACCCCACGTTTTTCATCGCTTATAGTAGAGTGATCGCTTGCATTATTGTGATGTATAGTATTTATTTTCTACTTTTTAGTTCAATCAGAAAACGTGGGTTTTTTAAAACTTTTTTAATGATAATTATTAACAAGTATGTCTGAAAGAGGATTAAAAACATTTTTTTTTTACAATTCTGCTGAATTTTAAAAACCCCACAAACTACATATCAACATAAATAGTTATTACATTAAAAGCAGGGCAACTTACAGTTATTTTTTTTTTTTACATTAATATACAATTTTTATCACATTAGCACAAAACTGGATAAAAAATGTTTAAGAGACAGCCTGATGCTATTGATTGGGAGTCAATACATGTTGTTAGACATACAAATCTTGACAGACATACAAAAGTTGACAGATATAGGGGTCATCCATAAATGACTTACGCTTTTTTTGACGATTTTTTATACCTCCCCCCCTCCTCTCCGTCACAGAACATCAGACCCCCCTCCCCCTTAAAGTGACGTTCACACCTCAGCCACCCCCCCCCCCCCCCTCAAAATTGCAGTTGAATTTTTCTTAAAACACCGATATTTTTCCAAAAATCTTGTCTGAACCATGTTAAAATAGAGTATTTTAATAATTTACTATTACAATTTATTAAAACAGATTTCTAAAACGTGAAATAACGGTAAATATTAGTTTTCTAGCATTCTTTCTTTATAATGCAAAAGTGTGACGTCACACCATCTGAACACTCCCCCCCCCCTCATCAAAATTACGGACCCCCCTCCCCCTACGAGTGTGACGTCATTTATGGACAACCAGATTACAAACATTGACATATCTGGCCATCATACGCATATTTAGTCATCCACATATTAAAAGCCATACAGATTTAAACAAAAAATGTCGAGCTGTTAAGTGAAAGAAATTTTAAAATTAAATTTTCGCTATTTTATTTTTTTCCTTTTACATCGACAGAATAGTTCAAAATGCCAGCACGATTCAGGGTTACACCATTTGTTTTAAATTCACTGGCTGCACACATTTCATGGGCGACAACCCGAGAATTCTTACATTTAAAAAAAAATCCACAAGTTTTCTCCCTTTAAAAAATATATTGTTTAAAGTGTAAGCCCCACTACCCCATCTATTCTGGTCATTAATTAATGTGAGAACAACTCACCTGTAAGGATGTAAACATGGCGTACAGGTACTTGAGAATGGTGTCCACAATTTTAATGGAGATGAAGGCAAAAGCCCAACACACAGTCACCAGAATTACCTGTGTCCAGAGGGCTTTCATGTGGATGCTGGGTGGGGAGGGGGGGGGGGGGGAGAGAAACAAAAAATATACAACAAATACTGTTTACACTGTTCTAATTATTTCTTACACACCTATTATTGCTTACTACAAATACTAGCACATAGGTAGCACACTGTTTTGATAGCAAAGTAGCAATTATTTTTTTTTCACAGACATTTCTTCAGATATGACTTCAGACATGACTTACACTACAGACAATTCTTAAGACTTGACTTACACGACAAACATGAGACTTACTTGATGACTTTGTTTGTTTTATCACTTTTTGTGTACGAATTTTCATTGTGTTCTTTTGCAGTGAAGATCAAAACTAAAATTGTTATCTAAGAAGCAATATAAAAAATATAAATAAATAAAAATAACATTTTTCTTATGCTCATGGATGTGAAAGGTGAAAACTTCATTTTAACACTTTGATTTCAAATTTTATTTTTTATAGCAGTGGTTAAGTTGGACATTTTACAAGTGATAATATTAATTGTTAGTTATAGTGATTATGGTATTTAGCAACATATGTCAACATACTGGCATAATACGAATAATATCTTAAGGTCATGACACTAAAACAACTTACTGACATCAATGGCAACTTATTGACATGACACCAAATGACAACTTACTGACATGACACCAGTGACAACTTAGTGACACCAATGACAACTTACTAACATGACACCAGTGACAACTTACTGACACCAATGGCAACTTACTGACATGACACCAATGACAGCTGACATGACACCAATGACAACTTACTGAGATGACACCAAAGACAACTTATTGACAAGAAAACTTACTGAAATGATACCAATAGCTGGACCAATAAACAGCCACATGTGATCAGGCGCCACCCAGCACCTGCAAGCAAAATGTCATTTGACAAATTCAAAACATGTCATTTGACCAGTTCAAAACATGTCATTTGACCAGTTCAAAACACGTCATTTGACCAGTTCAAAACATGTCATTTGACTAGTTCAAAACATGTCATTTGACCAGTTCAAAACATGTAATTTGACCAGATCAAAACATGCCATTTAACCAGTTCAAAACATGCCATTTGACCAGTTCAAAACATGTCATTTGACATGTTCAAAACATGTCATTTGACCAGTTCAAAACATGTCATTTGACCAGTTCAAAACATGTCATCTGACCAGTTCAAAACATGTCATCTGACCAGTTCAAAACATGTCATTTGACCAGTTCAAAACATGTCATTTGACCAGTTCAAAACATGTCATTTGACCAGTTCAAAACATGTCATTTGACCAGTTCAACAACTGTCATTTAACAATGTTAAAATACCCTACGATACAGGCAATTACTGATACTACTTTTCAAGTTCTATAAAGAACTGACGCTAATTAAAATCTAATCAACAAAACAACAAGGCTAAAGCTCTTACATGTCTTGTGCATAATAATGATCTGAAGTTCCAACAAAAGCACCAACCAAAATGGCAGGGAGAACTGGATGAAACAAATACAAGTTTTATTTGGATGCTTCATTTGGTTTATTTATTTATTAAGTTATTCACATAAACATAAGAATAATTCCAAGAGATATTTAATTTTTTTTTCACATAACTGTTTCCTGCGTGGTCTAATAGTAGAGCTCACAAACTCTAACGCAAAGATCTGGAGATCAGATCTGGGGCTCAAATGTAGAATGTCCCTGAGTCCGCCCTGCTAAAGGTGATGGTGTGGTCGAATGGTAGAGCGATTGGCTTCTAGCCTGAGGATCTAGAGTTCAGGGCTTGGTTTGGACTTGTGACTGTAGAATGTCCCTGAGTCTACCCTGACTCATGTTAGGGAGAGTAAAGTGGCTGGACAAAGTGCTGACCTCACTATCCCCATGTGTGCCAAGGTCATTAAAACAGATGAACTCTGCTTCATCTGCTTCATGTGTTTTGGGTACGATGGGACAAGAGGACGATGATTTACCTGTTATTCCACATTAACTTTACCAAAGTGTAACCTTAATACTGTACCTGTAGTTATTAGCTTTACCAAATTATAAGAAATAACGCCTTATGCTAGAACTGTAGTTCTTAACTTTATGAAAGTATAACCTTAACACTGTATCTGTAATTATTAACATTACCAAAGTAAAACAAAGAACAACTTATGCTGTAACTATTACCTTTAACAAAGTTTAACAGATAAAGCCTTACCCAGCCTAAGACCTTAATCCTGTAACTGTAGTTATTAACTTTACCAAAGTATAACCTTAATACTATAACTGTAGTTATTACCTTTACCAACTATAACAAATAAAGCCTTACCCCAGCCTAAGACTTTAATACTGTAACTGTAGTTATTACCTTTACCAAAGTATAATAAATAAAGCCTTACCCCAGCCTAAGACGTAGTAGCGGATCATGGAGCCGGAGTTTGTCTGTTCGCTGGGGTTGTGGGTGGAGTAAGTGATGACAATGTACAGGTTAAATGCTTCGTTCATGACCCATGAGTAGGTGGCCAGGAAAAAGTAGTGGAGGAGGATGGCAAATACTTGACAGATGGACTGTGGGGGCAATACAAAACATGGACTGGATAAAATACTTGACAGATGGACTGTGGGGGCAATACAAAACATGGACTGGATCAAAGACTTGATGGATGGAATGTAGGGGCAATACAAAACATGGACTGGATAAAATACTTGACAGATAGACTGTGAGGGGGCAATACAAAACATGGACTGGGTTAATACTTGACAGATGGACTGTAGGGGCAATACAAAACATGGACTGGATCAAATACTTGTTAGATGGAATGTGGGGGCAATACAAAACATGGACTGGATTAAATACTTGACAGATGGACTGTGGGGGCAATACAAAACAAGGACTGGATCAAATACTTGATAGATGGAATGTGGGGACAATACAAAACATGGACTGGACCAAATACTTGATAGTTGGAATGTGGGGATAATACAGCACTCAAAGTTTTTGAAAAATATTTTAGCAATATAAAATTATTTTATTTTCCAAGGTTTTGAAGTATATTCCAGCAATTAAAATTATTCTGTTTCCTAAGGTCTTAAAAAATATAGGCCTACTTGCAATAACATTTTCTATGTTTTTAATAATTTTCCAGTAATAAAAAATGGGAAATTGCGACCAAAATTATTGTTCCATTCTATGGAAATGATACAGAATAAATAATTCTCACGGGTGTTTCATATCTGTCAATCCCAAACATAAATACCAGCTGGCTGAGTGCCATGGACACAGACAGGTTCCGGTGGAGAGCTGCAGTACTGGTGGATGTTCTGGAGAGTAAAATGTTGGACTAATTAATAATTAACTTATTTCCCACAATTTTTCTTGTTATTTTCAAGCATTAATTCATTGTTGTAATGAAATTTTCAAATGCTGTTCCAAGGTATATTTTACATTTAAAAAATAAATAACTTAAGGCCCTGAATCTAACACGTAGGCCTACTCAACAACATACTGTTTGTGTGCAATTGATTTAAAAAAAAATATTTTCACACTTTTATCAACTTGCAAAAGGCCTAAAAAAATTGTATTTTTGTCAGATTTTGGCACTATATGCAAAGTCACTCATACAAGATTTTGTACAATCTCAGGTATGTGTGAACCCCACACAACAAATTTTGTATTGGCCTCGGGTACATATGAACCTCACACACCACAAATGTACCTACCTCAAGTACATATGAACATCACACACCATAAACATACATACCTCAAGTATGTTTGAACCCCACACACCACAAATGTACCTACCTCAAGTACGTGTGAACCCCACACACCATAAGGCAGAGAGTAGCAGACATGGCACAACCAAAGTATGAGGCGAAGTTCATTAATTTAGGACGTTTATCTCCCTTGTCCCACTGAAAAACACAACCAAAGTATGAGGCAAAATTCATTAAAATAGACAGTTATTCCCCTTGTCCCACTGGAATAAAGCAAGAGATTGTGAAATTAAAATAATAGTTTAGGGGGGGGGGGGGGGGTTCATCCAATAATAACATTAAACTTTTTTTGAAAATTCAAACCTCAATTAAATCCTAAAATAAGAAATGCTTCACTCAATCACACCCCCCCCCCCCCCCCCAATCACACTTTGTTTCCAACTGAAACATTAACTGAACTGAGTTTGTGATTTAAACTATTTTATTTCTACAATTAAAAAAACTACTAAACAGTTGTTAAAATAATTGTTAAAATTATGTTCCAAAATTATTTTTTTTAAATACAAAAGCATGATGAGACACATTTTGAACGCCCCCCCCCCCAATAATAACACATCATCAACAAAAGCCCAAACACACCTTGTAAGTGTGACACCATTTATGTATAACACCCTAAACCAAATAATATAAAACAAGGAATAATAAGTCAGGAAAGATAACTCCGTTCAACCATATCATGGGTGACAACCCAGACGAAACTATACATTTATAAGAATAGAAACACCACTCACATTATCATCGTACATGTCTGTGGTGATAGCATAAACCCCCTCACTGGTACAGGAGCAGATGCCGTTGGTCTTGATGTAGCGCGTCATGGTGCAGTTTTTTCTGGTCCATCTCCAGTCTGTACGACTATTATGTGATTGGAATTTTTTTATTAATATTAGCAACATTCTAAAGTGGCTACATAATGTTTTAATGTAAGCTACCTGGTTTTTTTTTAAAAGGACTAACTAAAATTTAAGAAACAATATTAAAAATGAGCAATAGAGACAAAAATAATATTTTAACATAATGGTTCATTCATAATAAATATTCTAATAAAATTTAACTAGTTCAAGAATTTTTTCTCCTCACTTTTTACCTCCAATTAACGTCACAAGAAAAATTAAGTCTTTTGCTTTACTATCCAAAATTTTTATACTCAAAAACTAATATAAGCACTAAACAAATATAATTTTCCTGGTTGAGTTTTTAATTATCTAACCCTTTGTGACACAGCCTTACACACAGAAAACAAAAAATGTATAATTTTCCTGGTTAAGTTTTTAACTTACCCTCTGTGTTGCAGCTTCACACACTCAGGGTTGGATATGTTCTTTGTCTAGAAAAAAAAAGAATTGAGCACCAAAAATATAGGCAAGATATAATATTAATAGATGTTTAACTAGGAAGTTGGTGTCATAAAATTTTTTATTTACTATTAATCTGATGGATCACCTCATAAACTGAATGTATCACCACATTTATCTGTACAGCATAATATTTATCCATGTGTCACCACATCAGCTCAATGCATGCCCCCATCAACTCTATATATCACCACTTCATTTCCATGTACACCACATAAATATAAACTCCATATATCACCACATGAACTCCATATATCACTACATAATCTCCATATATCACCACATAAACTCTATATATCACCACATAAAATCCATATATCACCACATAAACTCCATATATCACCACATAAATGCCATATATCACCACATAAACTCCATATATCACCACATAATCTCCATATATCACCACATAAACTCTATATATCACCACATAAAATCCATATATCACCACATAAACTCCATATATCACCACATAAATGCCATATATCACCACATAAACTCCATATATCACCACATAAACTCCATATATCACCACATAAACTCCATATATCACCACATAAACTCCATATATCACCACATAAACTCCATATATCACCACATAAACTCCATATATCACCACATAAACTCCATATATCACCACATAAACTCCATATATCACCACATAAACTCCATATATCACCACATAAACTCCATATATCACCACATAATTGCATCACCACATAAACCCCACACATCACCACATCAATTCTATGTGTCACCACATCAATTCTATGTGTCACCACTAACATCTAGGATGGGCAGACTTATAATGATTGGTGAGCTCAGGTTCTCAGCTGGTATCCTTTTATCATCTTTCAGGCGCTGAATGTGGAAGTAGAGGGCAACAATCGGAGTATTTACACGATCTTCTTTGTTGGACCTGGAAGAAACCAAAACTTAATCAAAACTATGTGACATCATATGCTAAAGAAAGCAATGTCAACAATGTCAATTGATCCACTAAATTGTAAGCAATACTAGACCAATGTGAGTATAGGTAACAATGTTAGAGCTACTCACGCGGCACGATTGGACGATGGCAGCATTCTGTACAGTGTTTTGTAGCGGAATGTTGATATACCAAAGAAAACTGGAGTGGAGAAATATTAATGTTGATTTACCAATATAAAATGGACAGGAGAAATATAAATGTTGATTTACTAATGAAAACTGGAGGACAGATAATATAAATGCTGATTTATCATTGTAAAATGGAAGGCAGACATATAAATGTTGATTTGCTAATAAAAACTGGAGGACAGATATATAAATGCTGATTTACCATTGTAAAATAGAAGGCAGATTTATAAATGTTGATTTACAAATGTTAAAAAAAATATCTTGAGAGGTGTGGTAGGCTGAAGTGTGACTTCATTTTAGATTATGGGTCATGGCTGTGTGAAGATGAGTTACTTAGTAAAGGGGGCGTGAACAGGTAAAAAGTGTTTTTAAACTTCTTGACAGAACTTTATGATATGGATATGATGAGTATAAACGTATAAAAATACCGTGCTTTATTTACAGTTGAGCTGGGTTTTTTTTTTATAAAAAAACACAAGCAATGTCATCTTAATTGTACTTTCAACTTGCAGGGTTTGAGCATTATGTATGTTTGTTTTAAAATGTTAATACTTTCAGGTAAAATTCTCAACATGTAGACATTCACATAGACCTGAATTCCCACCCCCCCCCCCCACTAAAGTCAATTTTATTTTCGAACCCCCCTCTTTGTGGAAGTCACAAACTGGCTGATGACTTAAATGATACCTAAATTTATAATAAAGGGGAAGTAACAATTAAATTATTTAGCAACTGTATTTTTACAGACTGATTTTTCTTTAACTACAATTACAAGGTTACACTTAGCAGAAAGTGAAATTTTACCTGTTGCCCCTGTAGCGTTGGCAGCATTGATAGTCTCAAGGGGTAGCTTGACAAACCCAGATTCCCTGGCAGGTCGTCCATTGCTGTCCAGCATACTGGAGTCTGGGAACTCTAGCGCCTCCTGGCTGTACACCCACTGCATCTCAATCTTAAACTCTGGGAGTGGAGAGTTAGAAATTTTAGGAAGTTTTTTTACCATTGTTGTAGGACCTAGCTCCAATCCACTCTCAATATTGAACTCCAGGAGAGGAGAGTTATAAAAAATATTCAGGACTTTTTATCCCCACTGTGCTACTGCATCTAAATCTTATTCTCAAAAAGATTAAATTTTTAAAATATTTAGCAATTTCTTTTTTATTTTATGCCTACATGAGCTGATTTATCAGTCTTAACCTCAGAGAATTTTAGAACCTTGAAATATTTTTGTGATTATAGATATTGAAAGTCTAGGCCTAGATCAATGACACCTCAATCTTAAACTCTGTGAGTGGAGAGTTGTAAACATTTTGAGGACATTTTTTTTTCCTCATTTAATGGCCTACATCTAATCTACCAATTCACTTAAATTCTGGAAAGAAGAGTTGTTCAACTATACGAACCAGCAAGGGAGTTATGCCCATTCTGTTAACTACAACACAGGGTCAGATGTTTTTGTTTTAGATTATTATCTTGGTTTAGGAGTTGTCTGTGCAGGTACTAAGTTGTAATTTATTATCAAATAGGATTTTTAACTGAGAGGACATTGTAGACATAAATGTCAACAAGAGAAAAACATCTAAAGTGGTATTTTCAAAGCCTGAAGCAGAGAAATAATTATTACTCTGTTTGTTAAGACAAGTTGTATAGTAGCAGACTATACTTTATAGAGTTTAAGACTAGACTAGTTAGGTTTAACCTCTAATATATGGTTGATGTTTTAGTTTGTCCTGGTCAGGGATAAAGCAGAGTTGAAGCTACAGTTGTTTCAGTTAAAATTGGGATTCAAGGAATAAAATTGCATTGGTCCTTTTCTGCCAGCTTAGCAAAAAAGTAGCTGAAATTTAAAGAATTAGAATGCAGAAAATATGTGACCTACCCACATAAGGCAGAAAATATGTGACCTACCCACACAAGGAAGAAAATATGTGACCTACCCACGTATTCTCTGATGATTTGTATGGTTGCAGCCTTGTATGTCACCAGGCCATCCTTGATGTGATAGTCTAATGACCTGCTGATGACATCAGCAAATTCATACATGGCCTGCATCAACTGGTCCCCCTCGTCCCCCAGTGGTTGTGTGGCATTCCAACCTGCCTCGTTACGCGGGGCCAGCAGGTTGTTCACAATGTTGATGAAAAGCTAATAGGAAAATCAATGAAAATACATTTTATTATATATGGCTACATTGTCTAATATGGGACGGAGTGGTATAGTGGTAGAGAGCTGGTCTGCTAACCCGTAAGTCTCGAGTTCGAATCCGGGTTCAAGTCAGTAGACCGTCCCTGAGTCCACCCAACTCTGATGGGTACCTAACTCACGTTAGGGAAAGTAAAGGCGGCTGGGCATAGTGCTGACCACACTATCTCTTCATATGCCGAGGTCACAGAAACAAGTGAACTCTACTTCACTTGCCCCATAGACCATCAGGTTTGAAAGGGAAACTTTACATTGTCTAATAGACCATTTGATGATTGCCTGTTTTATCAGACCCCCTCTATCCACACAGCTAATGTACCCAAGGGAAAGGACGTTACCTAACAAACAATACTAAGGAATTGAATTAAATATTTACGATCATTTAAAACTATGGATAAGATTAGGTGATTAAGTTTATTAAAACTATTGGTGAGTTGGATGAAATGTTTAGGTTTATTAAAATGATGGACTGGATCAGGTGCATAGGTTTATTAAAGCAAATGGTGGGTTGGATGTTTACCTCACTGAATGTTTTGGTCTGCTGGAAGGTAGGATAAATTTCATTGGTGACTGAGGCAAACATGTTGCCTTCTGATTTCCAGGTGACTGTTCTTGGGGCAATGTCCTGAGGAATAGATTAATGGGAGAATAATGGTGGGACATTAATGAGGCATTGATCTGTAAAATAGAGAGGCTTCCCTTGAATCTCCCATCATAAGTTTACCAAAAAAGAAACTTAAGCTGGCTGCTAAAGTAAATGAGCTCGGTTGCATCTGATGAAAACATCGCTAGTCTTTATTTATTACTGAAAAGTTTTTATACTATTGTTTAAAAACAGGTACATAAATAATAGTATTTCTCTCTAACTTGGATGCGTGGTCGGTTGCTAACAACAATATGGCGCCCGGACCGGACGTCTGATTTCCGGTGATTTTTCGGCCAAATTCCAGAGACCTTCAACTAATTACATTTAAAAATGTTTACCACGCGCAAAATGGCGGGATTTCCGTGTCATAACAACAAACCATAAGTGGCAGGGTTAGATATGCCAGAAAAGCATTTTAAAATTTGGTTTGGAGAACGGAGGCTAAATTCAAAAGTTGGTTTCATTAAAATTAATAGAATTTTAAAAATATCAACAGTGTAGGTACAGAAATGAGCGAGAACGTAAAGCATTATTAGTTTTATCAGTCTATGAAAAAAGAAATCAAATATTGTGAGCTGTTTTTTTATAAGACCGGCGTCCGTATCACAACCAATTTATTTTTATTTTTTAAAAACCACGTGACCGCTATTTGGTGATCACTAGTGAGGAACTCTTGTGCATGGAGTCTAACCTGATTTGTGGTTTTCTTTAGCTTCAAGCTTAAGAACAGTTGTCATGGAGAGATGTGTTGGACATGGTAGTGATTGACAATAAATATTAAATTAACTAATTTAGTTCAAAACGAACTAAAAACTCCAAAGTTAGTGCCTAATGGATTAAATATGGATGTCTATTATTCAGTGGTCATGTTTAAATTGATAATTGCGTAAATTCTAGATTTAGTGAGAAAAACTAATAAATAAATCTTTGAAACATTTTTGTAAATTTTAAAACATAAATCCTCCTAAAATAATTACTAAAATTTAAGGAGTCACCTTTTTTCACATTACTGGATTTTAATAACTAGATCTAGTCTCGGCCGATTTTAATTTACGTACCTTAAGTCTTAAGTCCTAAAACGATAGATTACCATAATAATCTGTGTAGTAGAGAATATAAATTTACCTGAGCTCTGACCAGTATAAATAGAAGGTCGATCACAGTGGCAATGTCGACCGGATTGTTATAGATATTGACCTCCGTGTGGTTTAGAAGCTGGTAGGCCAGCTTGAGTAGCTCTATCTCGTTTATACCATAGTTGTCAATATACTTCGTCTGGAAAAATAAATCATTTACGTATTGATCAGTCAGCAGCAGTTTAAAAACCAAACACCGGTGTGCCAGATTGGCCGCTATTTTATTTTTTTTACGTACCCTAATTTTCAGCTCCAGCAGTTCTGGGGAGATACAGTCGTCTATGATAGGGTCCTGCCACTCTCCTTGATACTTTCTTGCTTCCATGCAGAACCTAATGGCATTTTCTGTGGGGTGGGGGGGGGGGGTCAAAAAGGGGTTAAATTTATTTTAACACCACAGTTCCACCACATATTTTAGCTTACCATGTTGTTAAATTAGTATATTGTGACAAAAGAATATTTATAAAAAAAACTTAACGATAAAATAAATAAATAAATAAAATAACGATAAAGCACTATTAAAAAGAAATTTTTTACAAAAGTCTTGTCTTTTTGTTTAAAAAAGAAAAAAAAGATCAAGGCCTATATAGCCTACACGTCTGTTTCATATTTTGTAGGCCTATGCAAACAATATAACACTTTTCAAATAAGCTTTCAATTATTATCAACCAGCCTACTATGCTACTAACTTACAAGATTGATTTAAGTCTAGAGTCTAAATTTTAAAATATAGAGCTTCTAATGTAGTAAGCGCACGTTTCACATTTCAATAATATATTGAAACTTTTAGTTTAACTTAGAGTTATTAAATCAAAATAATAAAAAGGCCATGATCTGTAGTATCCATTTAATGCCAAATTTAGTCTATATTTGCCTTACTTAAAATGGTTGAGTTATCTCCCTGGCTGCTGAAAGTGGGACAAGGAACACTGACATTACGATTGGTTTCCTGTCTGTCCCATTTGATATTTTCCTTGATCTCCATGTTGCACCGTGCTCCTGTGGTTTACAATAGGGAAAACTTTAATAGCAAACATTACTCGAGAGTTATTTCCCTTTAATGCTAAATTTAGCAGCTTAAGATATTACGTGATTAAGAATGGGATAAATTTGAATGTTGGATACTATTACATTGGAGTTATTTCCCTTTAATGCTATATCTAGCAGCTTGATAAAACTACGTGATATAGGACGGGACAATTTTTAATGTTAGATAACATTACATTGGAGTTATTTCCCTTTAATATTATATTTAGCAGCATGATAAATTTACGTTTTACTAACTAATTTAGCAATGTGATGAAAGTATGTTTGTACTGACCAATTGAAGTACTGCAAAACGTTTCACACGATTTGGCAAGTGAAGATGCATTATTGCATGGATATGATCCTGCTGTTAGTAAAAAAAAATATTTCATACAGATTATATAAAAAATACAATTAGTAAATGCAATCTTACTATCTAAAATGGTTAGTTCACAGTTTAGATAAAGAAATTGAAGGCAATTTTTAGGAGCGATGTGATTAAATGTTATGTTGTTTCTTTTATCACTTTCAGGCTCCTCTTCGGTAGTATTACATTTTTAAAAATTTATTTCTACACGCCAATCACCCAAAGAACGTTATAGTCTGTAATATATATGTACGTACAAGATAAGATGCGTACAAAAATAAAATTAAAAGATGCGTACACAATTTGAAAATGTGCATACAAAACAAGAAAAGGTGCGTAAAAAACAAGAAATGATGCGTACAAAACAAGAAAAGGTGCGTACAAAACAAGAAAAGGTGCGTACAAAACTAAAAAATGTGCTTACAAAACAAAAAAGGTGCGTACAAAACAAGAAAAGGTGCGTATAAACATGAGAAGGTGCGTACAAAACCAAAAAAAGATGCGTACACTATTTGAAAAGGTGCGTACAAAACTAGAAAAGATGTGCACAAAACTAGAAAAAAGTGCGTACAAAACTAAAATAAGGTGCGTTCAAAACAAGAAATGATGTGTACAGAACACGAAAAGGTGTGTACAAAAAAAAAACTTACTACGTATCCCTGAGGGCCATCTCATCTTCATGGCACCACGGGTACCTGACCGGAACTCCACCCATTGAACAGCATTCCCACAGTACATAAACGTGCAGGAGTTATTCATGTCAAGAATCTAAAACAGGATTGGTGGTACATACAATCGCAAATATTATAATTTAATGTGAAGAAGCTTATGTAGGGTATTTTAAAAATGTGTGATAAAATAGTGTTAATTTCAATATAATTATAGTTAATTAGTGAGAATGGTGGAAACTTGAAACATCAGTTTAGAAAGAGATGTGGCTTTTTTATGACGTGTGACTTTAGGTTAGAGTTACTCCCCTGTTGAGGCTTAAATGTACTTATAAAATTTATAGTTAAGGGCATTTACAATAAATGCAGCATTTTTAGAAGCGTTAATTTAGTAATGGAAAAGTACCTAATTGAAGATATTGCAATAATATATTATTTTAGTTCAAAAGGTAATATATTTGTAAGACATATTCAAATGCTAAAACCACACCATAAAAATCCAAAAGGAGTAGTTCCCCTTTACTTTTTAGCACGCGCGTCTAAGTATATCATGTCTCTCAGAAAGGTTTTCCTCTTTAAAATTTCAGGTAAATAAAATGAAATTAAGAAATGAACAAAACTTTCATCCAATTTGAATAGGAGTGACGGTACTATGAAATAACACATAACCATCTTTTAAACGTAATTTTCATCTATTTACGGATATACTATCTTAGCCAATTATTATTTAGGTTTGTAAAACAAATTACATAAAATAAAAATATTTAAATAAATAACATAACAGTTTTGTTGGACAGCGGTTGGCAGTACCTGCTTATCACCCAAGGCTTCATTCCAGATATTCAAATGAGACAGGTCACCATCCAGTGCCAACGAGCTGTTGAACACTGCTGTCGTCCTTGAACTTTGACCTAGAACGAACTCCCCTCCAGATGGTATGGCGAAAGAGTCATTTCCGGTCCACTTGATGCGTCCGGTTATTGAGCAAACCCCGTTGATGCACAGCTTCCATGTCCCATCTGAGTTTTTTTTTTTTAAATAACAGATACAAAAAAATGTAACCATTGAAAAATACAATATTTTATAGGCAGTGACGGATTATTGGGGGGGGGGGAGATGGGAGGGCACTGGGGTCAACGATGTTTCAGTATCTGCTAAAAAAAATTAGCCAGATATATGTGCTGTTAATAAAAAGCTCTGAGTCGCCCTTTGAACTGGAAGGATTGGAGAGAGGGGGGGGGGAAGAAACAGTGCCCAAGTATTTCTGTATTTCAAATGTGTGTTTTGAAACTGAACTTCTGAAGAAATTTTTTTTACAATGTATTTAATACAATTGATCAATGTGCCTAATCTTAATACAGATTTCCTGCATTTCGAGTACAAATACAAAAAAAAATATAGTGATTGATATTGGGGGAGGGGGGTATGGGCGGAAGGGATTCGTATGTGGGAAGTGGAAGGGTAGCGGGGGTCTGTGAATATGTATGACAATGTGATAAGGGGGGGGGTGAATTCAATTTTTTTAAAAATATTAACAAAAAAACAGAGCTTTGATCATATTTTAAAATTTAGTATACATGTTTCACACTTTCCCCTTGTATGCCGTGGTCATTGAATCAGATGAGCTCTACTTCATCTGCCCCATGTGTCTTAGGGTACGAACATGAAAAGATAATATGTGTTTAGCCGTGTCTCTGCTTTTCGCACTATTAACTAGTGGACCTGTTTGATCGGATAAACGACGCGACTAAAACATTTGCGTTGAAACAGGATCACTAACTCTTATCTACAATTATCCGCATCTTTGTGGGTTCTTGGGTATGAAAACTGTGAACTCAGCTCAACTCATCCTACTGATCGAGGCAAATTACTGCTGAATAATATTGTTATCTCCCATTTTGTTATTGAAATTCGTAATTTTAAAATTAATTTCACATGGTTAAACTAGTGCGGTATCTAATTAGATTAAAAAATTAAATATTCTATAGTTATTGGATGATGAGAATGTATATCTGCTAAAAACATGCTTTCAAATGCACTGAAAATAATAAGAAAAAAACTAATTTTCTTTCTTCTGTTTTACTTATTTAAGCGATCAAAGCATTTTTATTAAAGTCGTTTAGTTTTATTCTCTAATTTTCAGTGCAGTTAAAAGCTTGTTATTCGAAGGGGTTTTGTGTGGGTTTTATTTTCCACTTTTCAGTCATTCGTTCTCAATGAAGATGACACTACATAGGTTACAAGTAAAAATACCAAAACTCAACTAATAGCTCTAAAGACAGTTATCTGCCCCTCAGTTCATTGGCGACGCTCAGGTAACAAACAGTGACTAAACATTCGGCGTGAGCCACAGCTCAGCCAACTAATAGTGGCTATCGCGTCTAGCTGGTTATTTCCCCTTTTATTATCGAATTCAGTATTCTTTTAATTATAAATTATTTTATCTATAGTATAATTTTGTTTAAATAAATTCACGCAATGTAATTAAAGAAGAAGATATCTGAAACGTGTGAACGGAATCGGTGCATTAGAAGTGGTTCAACATTGAGTTACAAGATTTGCCACAAATTCACAAACAAACACGTTGCAAACTAACTAAAATCTTTTTAAAAATTACATTAAAAAATAGATAGACTTGTATTGTCATCGAAGTTAAACGTATCTGGAAAGTTAGAACGAAATCGCTGCATTCGAAGTGGGTCAAAATTGAGTTTTAAGATTTGCCACAAACCCACAAACAAACAAACAGACTTTTAAAACTAAATAAAAGCTTGTAAAAACAACAGGTGTAGCGGTAAACAAAATCTTCCTCACCTGTCGAGTTCCAGGTGAGGGCGATGTGGTACCAGCTCACACTCATCAGGCTGATATCCGTCAGCACCTCTTGTCCTAGAATCTCAAACTTAAGCTTCGGCCCGCTTGTCATGCGCAGGAGGTTGCCCATGGTGCGGACCTTGTAGGAGAAGATGGTCCCAGGGTGCTCGGCGTCGGACACGTTGATCCAGAAGGCGATGGTGAAAGAGTTGAGGGCGGGGAAGGCTTTACCCAGCAGGAGGGTGTACCTGATTGGCTCCCCTGATCTGAACTCGAACCTGGAGTCGACAGCTGAGGCTGGAACAGATGTTATGGACAGTCATATATATATATATATATATATATATATATATATATATATATATATATATATATATATATATATATATATATATATATATATATATATATATATATATATATATATATATATATATATATATATATATATATATATATATATATATATTTCAAAATTTTGAAAAACGAAAGTGTCATGATTTGTCATTGGCTGTATCTTATTGCGTGTAGTTCGTGGTTTTCAGCTGCCTGCACCCCCCCCCCCCCACCCCCACCCCAGCTTAACTGTACTGGTTAAAGTGATGGCCATGAATGATAGATAGCTTCAATAAAGGTGAAGATTTTTTACGTTGATGTCTCTTATCTACATACATACTTGTCAATTTCCTACGGACAAACTTGCCAACTTCTTACGTACATACTTTCCAACATTCTACGTTCTTAATTTAATTGCAAATTTTCTACGTACACACTTGTCACCTTCCTACTTACATATTTCTCAACTTCCTACGGACAGACCTCTAACACACTCTCAGTGCCGGCGCCAGGTTATTTAGCGCCCTAGGCAAAACTTATTAAAACGCCCCCTTCACACAAATTAATTACTAAAACCAGTGTATACGAGAACAATTAATTAAAATTGACATATTAATTTATTATCAATTGCATACATGTTATAAGTAGACATCAAAATAAAATTTTCTCTTGTCTCCTTCGTCGCAAAAGGTTGTACTAATTCCTTCAATTCCAGTTTATAGCGTAATAACATTTTATTATTTTATTGAAATTTTTGCTAACTCCACAAGTCCTTTTTGTACTTTACGACATAGCCCCCCCCCCCCCTACCATTAGAAAATTTGAAGTGCCCACCCATCCCGGGAGAAAAAAGTCTGGAAAAAAAAACACTGAAAAAAAAGTTCTTGTAGTGTTGGGCTCTCTGCAGTCCTCCCAAGGTGAGTTCCAGAATGAAACTTACCTGTTTTAATCTTGACTGTCTTTAGTTATAATTGTAAAATGACTATATTGTGTGATTATGTAACGATTTTTTTGTTTTTGAAAAATAAAAGGTTATAAATGTTATAGATTCCAGCCTAAAATTGTAATATATGAATCCTTTAGGACAGGGGTTCCCAACCTTTTTTACTCTAGAGCACATTCTGAAATATCGGTAGGGTGGCGGGCACCACCTATTTTAAATCGACAAACTCCTTCCAGAGGCGTAGCGACCCTTCCCGTCACCCGGGGACAAAACTTTCGATTTGCACCCCCCCCCCCCCTCAAATTTTCGATTTGCACCCCCTCCCTTCCCCCCCCCCCCCTCAAACTCTCGATTTCCATGCCCTTCAACCTTTCAATAATGTTTGTGAAAAAAATTCTGTCTTTGTCGAATAGTGAGAGGCGGGCACATACGAATCGTTCGGCGGGCGCCATGGCGCCCGCGGGCACGGGGTTAGGAACCCCTGCTTTAGGAGAAGGTGAAAAATAAGAAAAGACAATTACGACTAAGACTGTATGTCTACTAACATTAAGTATTGCAATCTACAACGGCTACTGATGTATTTGTTTTTCAGCTTAATAATGCTAAAACACCTACCAAACTATTTTGTTTTTTGAACTTAAGCTCTATATAATTTTTTCAATGGCAAAAAAATAACTGAAAGTTGTATTTATATGTAAGCGGTCAACCTAAGGTGCAGGAATTTGAAAAGAATGTAAAGTTAAGCAACAAATTATCTCCCATTTGAAAATCCAAATAACAAAAGTTTATTCAAGGTAAATAACTTTCACAAGAATAGCCAAAGTAACCAATTGTAACTAAGACATGATTGAAAAACACAATAAAACGCTGTAAAATTTCATTACGTAATAAATATAACATTTTTTTTATATTAACTATGTAACCTTGTGAAAACAATATATTTTACCTATTAAATACTTAACTGTATGTTTTGTTTGAAAATCCAAAAATGGTAGCTTTATTTTATCATACTTGTATTTAATTTTGATGAGATTTTTTAATTGTATACTGATGATCACGATTTTAAAAATTTTTTGGATCCCTAAATAAAGGGACGTCTTTCAAAAATTAAACACTGGAAACTGTTTTAGACATTGTTAGAATTATTGATTTTTAAAAAATAATATATAATTTGAAAAAAACAAACAAAGTTTACGGTTAGTTATAAATTCGATCCTATTTAAAATTAAATATTAATAATTTAAGAGTTTTAACATAGATTCCTAAAAAACAAGATTTTTCAACTAGAGAACGCCTACCTTTCTTTGTAGTGTGTTCCGTACTGAATTGAAATCATCTAACTTACGATAAACTCGACTACTCTATATACTTTACTACATTCACAACACATATCAAACTTCGATACCTAAACATAACTAGACTCGATGCTCCAGAACTACGACACCAACTCGCTTAACTTCACCAAGCTCTACAAACGGTACTCCCAATCAACAACGATTTCACTGGACCTTCTACTACACTTTAACAGTCAATATAATTCGATACCTAAATACCACAAGAATCAATACTCCCGAACTCCAGAACTACGATACTTCATCACCTGCACTCTCATTTCTCTATTACCAATAAAATTCCATTAGACCTTCAACTACAAAACAGCCGAATAAAAATGATGACACTTTAACACTTCGATACTTTATACCTACGAAACCATATCAGCAACAGACTTCCGCCGTTACTCCCAAATCTAAACGGTTCATCAAGTCTTACCAAACAAGTACAATACTTTGAACACCCCGTCATTACAAAACTCTGTACACCAGGAAATATTGCTAATTCAAAGTAAGGGAAAACGAGACTTACAAGCCCTATTAAAATTAAATAACCGTTTGAAATGTTCGAAATTTAAATTACGAACTTATTTAATCGCTTTCTACATCAATTATGTGACACCAAAATAAAAAGGCAAAGTGACTGGTAAAAAGTGCGCCGACCTTTCCAAATTAGGGAGGTGGGTTGCATTTTCACCATCGCGAAAAAATATAGGTATATATAGGCCTAATTTTAGGGTTGGGGTGCAAAATTGATAGTTTGTCCTGGGCGCCGAAATAGATCGCTACTCATTTATAAAAGTTATTAATTATTAGGTACTTTTTAATAATAGCGATTAAACATTAGGCGCCCCCTTAGGGATGGCGCCCTAGGCGACCGCCTAGTTCGCCTTATTGGTAGCGCCGGCAGTGGCGTAGCCAGGTTTGTCTCAAGAGGGGGGGGGGGGGGTTCCAATCTTTACCCGGGGACAAACTTTCGATTTGCACCCCCCTCAAACTTTCGATTTGCACCCCCCCCCTCAAACTTTCTATTTGCACCCCCCCCCCCTCAAACTTTCGATTTGCACCCCCACCCCTCAAACTTTCAATTTGCACCCCCCCTCATACTTTTTATATATATACCGAGGGGTCTATGGGGGGGGGTTATGACCCCCCCCCCCCCTTAACCCCCCCCCCCCCCCACCCTGCCTACGCCACTGAGCGCCGGCCCCGCACACTCCTACTTACAAATGCACATGTGTGTGTTCCAATAGAAGCCTGGCCCACACTCACACCCATAGCCATCCTCGTGATCTTTACATTCAGGTTTTGTGTAGTAGGTGTCTAGACAGTGGCTCCATTGGCAGGTCAAATCCCCTGGAAATATCATTATTTAACGAATCAAATAGCTAAAGAAATAGCCATAACAATATATATATATATATATATATATATATATATATATATATATATATATATATATATATATATATATATATACATATATATATATATATATATATATATATATATATATATATATATATATATATATATATATATATATATATATGTACATACTTAATTATTTATAAGGCTTTTATTTTTTTTAACTATAATAAAAGAAACCATACAAAATTTGAAAAGAACTACACCCCATATAGACTGGCCTTCGTATAACCAACATTAAAGAAACCGAACAGAATTAAACCCTACAAATGATGGTTTTAAAAAAAGTAAAAAAAAACAAAAAAACACCTACGACTGTTATCAGGGCAGGCTATGACTCCCTCCAGAAACAGGAGACATAACAGGACTAGTCTGCTCCACGCCAGGGGTGCTATTTTGCTGCGGTTAATTCCCTTGTTGGGGGCGTTTTGAACGGCGGACATCATGTCACGGCTTTTTCCTGCAGACACATATAAAATACATGCGGCTATGAACATACATCAGTTCATGTTGTGAAGAAATACAGGTCAGTCGTTTTCTTTGTTAAAATAAATGATATACTGAACTTAACCTCTAAAGACATATAATATATGTTTTTAGAAAATGAACTAATTTTTTTATAGTTTTAACTACATACTAGTAGTATATTATACTACTAGTATATAGTTAAAACTGTACTGTCAAGTTGGTCTATATTTATTAACAAAACACATGTTTTCGTTCGTGCGCTTAATTAAAATACACACACTCCAAAATCTCATGGTAATCCGTAAATGAATTAATACAATTAAAGATACACCTCCTCTCCCCCGTCCAATTTACAAAACAATATAATATATAGATTATATGGACTAAAATAACGGATATGATGATCACTTTCCATGACTAATAAGTGAGGTTAGGGGATAGGGATTGTGCACACGAATGACGAAATGGATCGTGTATGTATGAGTGAGTTGAGAGATCGCGAACATATCGTCGTTCAGCTGGGTGTGGTTACGTATCGTAACATAATACACAAGAGTGAGGTAAGGGATCATAACACATGTTAGAGAACACACAAGATGTTGGGGGGGGGAGGGTTAAACATGTGTTATATTGTATTTTATGGGGTTTTAGGGTAAGCAAGATTATAGAACACTATCTTAGATATTTTTTAAACTTCTCAAATCTTTGATTATTTAGAACAGTTGGGTGAATACGTTGATACAATGCAGAGGCGTAACGAGGGGAGGGCGGGTGGGGGCGCCCGTCTTAGGCGCCGACCCAACTGGGGCGCCAAAAGGTAAAAAAAATACACAAAAAGTTCGTTCTAAGCTGCACTACTGAATTATCCACAGTGGAGATTTAAAAAAAAAGACTGCTACTTGGCTTTACTGGCTTTAAAACAATTCTCTACATCAAATGTGGGACACCATAACAAGACGGGTAAGTGACCAGCAAACAGCACCTCAACCTTTCCCAAATAAAAGGGGACGGGCGATTATTTATAGGCCTGAATAAAAGGGGGGGGGGGGACGGGGACTGGATAGTTCACCCCCAGAGTGGGTCGCTCCGCCCCTGACACAATGGGTTTACGCGGGGATTTATTTTTTCTTTTAGCTTATCTATTTTAAACATTTGTAATTTGATGAAGATGCAACAGTTGACTTTCTCTAAGTTGATAAAGATATTTTTTGACATTACATGCTGTCATAAGGTACTTTTTTTTGCGTGGCACGAATTTATCTTTACCACCCATATTTATTAACGAATATTTAAAAATTTGAATAAAACAAACGAAAGAAAAAAAGGTTTAATTGAAATGTTAAATAATTGCTTAACAAGTGTAATTACAAGAAAAAAAATATTTTGAAGTTTAACTCTTCGAAAAATGTTTTTTTTAAATAAATTAAAGATAGTATTGTCAGGGTTAATTGTAGATGAACGCTTAAAATGTTGAATCGCAACGAACGAAAGAAAACATTTGAAAAAAAAAACTAAGGAAAAATATTTCGAAACTTAATTCTTGGATAAATGCATATAAAAAATAAAGAAAAGTATTTTGAAGGTTAACTGT
This sequence comes from Physella acuta, assembly GCF_028476545.2. NCBI lineage: Eukaryota > Metazoa > Mollusca > Gastropoda > Physidae > Physella > Physella acuta. The sequence goes on along the minus strand of NW_026731944.1, from coordinate 110,653 downwards.
TGATAAATGTTTAAAAAAGTCGAATCGCAACAAACGAAAGAAAGCATCGACCAGGAAGAAGCGAAGATCACCTAGACTGGCGACATCCCCCTCTCAACGTTGACAGATATCCGGGTCTCAAGAATCAATTCCAGTCATTTCGCTAAGCCGACATCGCGTCGATTAAGACATTTTTTTTCTTCAACCAAGAAATAGAAAAGCGAGGCAAATGTTCGTAACATTATCTGTAAAGTAATCGGTCTTTGGGTATAGCATGTCCTTTAAATAACAGTAAAAAAAATGCATTTCACTATTTAAGTGCAATTTGGATACATTTTTTGAGTTGCTTGATTTTATTGTTAGGAATAAGACAAAAGCGTTTGTCTATATTTATAATATAATAGTCTATTAAAACAGTGGAGTAGACAGGAGTTGATATACGCAAACACACACACACACACACATATATATATATATATATATATATATATATATATATATATATATATATATATATATATATATATATATATATATATATATATATATATATATATGTGTGTGTGTGTGTGTGTGTGTGTGTGCATGTGCATGTGTGTGCGTACGTATGCGTGTGTGTGCGTTCGTGTGTGTATTAAATTTGACACCGGTTGTACTAATGATCATCGTTAGCGTCGGAAATGCAACTTTCTATAACTTTTGTTACTGTGACTAGAAAGTGTAGAAAATAATGACATAACGACTGTAGATCATGTGACAATAGGAAAAGTGACAATATATAACTATAGAAGAGGAGCAAGTCTGTTATATGATGCTGTCTCGTCTAGCTATAATCCACCTTGTTTTCTAAGTAAAATTCCCTTTCAAACTTGACGGTCTATGTGACCTGTTTACAGATTTGAACCCGAGTTAGCAGTCGTATATTCTACCGTTCGACCACGCCGTCCCAGTTTGTTTTCTTAATAATTCATTCACTTTATCAACTTTTACATTATTTCTCGCTTTGATGTCTCTCACAAATGACCTCGTCCCGTTCACCATACCCGTAGATCTTAACATAGCAATTAATTTTTTTTTTACTTAGCCTTCTGTATTTAGCGTAGAAAAAAAAAATCGTTTTAAAAATATAGATCTAAATGACTCAAAATTGCTATTTCTTCGACAGTTCGTTAAAAAAATCAATCCGGAATGTATAAATATCAATTAAACATTTAAATTAGAGGCTGTATTTAGTGTTTTTTTGCTAACTAGCCAAGAACGGCCTGATGATGTTTGAAATCTCTAGCGTGTTGGTAGCTAATAATTACTTCAAAATAACTTTTTAATTATATTAATTTATCAAAATTGGAAATCGAAATCGGCAATGTTATTTTCATCCTGTTTTTTTTTAAAGAAAATGTTTCTATCCAGCTTAAGCATCGTAGATCAAGTAGCTTTTATAAAAACAGAGTCGCAATTCAAAAGGGGTGGAGAAGATGCGCTATCCTGAATCGATGGAGTCGATCCAGTTCTAATGGGTACCTTACATCATTTGGGGACAGTAAAATCAATTGCTGGGATGCAGCGAAATTTCCAACGATCAACAGCTGGGTGTGCACGAGAGATAAAAAAAAATATTCACAACAACCCCGGAAGTAATCAAAGTGAGGAAAAAAAATACAGTGAAAGATATAATGAAAACAGTGAAATGTAAAGGGAGAGAAGCAAAAAGGAAAAAGGTCACCAAAAAAGCAGGCAGTGAATCAGTGGGAAAGTCTAAGAGAGATTTTCTGGTCTTAAAAAACCATACTGCTGCCTAGTGTGTCTTTGTTAACACACCAGCACAGACGCATGCACACACACATATAAACATGCGCACACATACAATCACACGGACAAACACGCACATACGCACTTACACACAAACACACACACATACAAGCAAATAACACATAAATTATATACATATTTATGTGAGTGTGTTTACAATTGTTGTATAAGCCTAGATAAATAGCAAGATGATTTGCGTCGATATGAAATCAAGTATTTAATCCTCAAATGTATTCGATTGTTTGTAGTCGATGGTTTATTCTTTTCTCGATCGTCCAGCACACACTCAATCGCTTAGCCTACAGTCAATCATGTATTCTGTGGTCGATCGTCCACTCGATTATGTGTCCTTTGGACGTTAGTTCAGCCGATCGTGTATCCAGTAGTCGATCATCCAATCGATCGTGTAGCTTGAAGTCGATCGTTTAGCCGATCGTGTGTCTAGTACTCAATCGTAGCCTGCTGACGAACGTACAGTCAATCATGTATCCAGTATTCGATCGTCGAGTCAATCATCTATCCTCTAGTCGATCGTTCAGCCGATAGTGTGTCCAGCCGTCGATCGTTCAGCCGATCGTGTGTCCAGCCGTCGATCGTTCAGCCGATCGTGTGACCAGTGTGTCCAGCTGTCGATCGTTCAGCCGATCGTGTGTCCAGCCGTCGATCGTTCAGCCGATCGTGTGTCCAGCCGTCGATCGTTCAGCCGATCGTGTGTCCAGCCGTCGATCGTTCAGCCGATCGTGTGACCAGTGTGTCCAGCTGTCGATAGTTCAGCCGATCGTGTGTCCAGCCGTCGATCGTCCAGCCGATCGTGTGACCAGTGTGTCCAGTTGTCGATCGTTCAGCCGATCGTGTGTCCATTTGTCGATCGTACAGTCCACACCACAGTGCTGTTGCCTCCTTGTCTGACACAAATAATGATTAAATTTCCGCCTAGCCTGACTGCTAAAAAAAAGGGAAAGATAACTCAATATAAATCCGCTAATCAGACCGAATGGGACGGACAGACGCACAATTACTGCGGGTATTTCCGATCCTCGTCTATCTAACTGTACCCAACTACAATTGAGTAGAGGGAAGGGTTGAGGGGGGGGGGGTGAGGTGAAAAGGGTGTAGGGAGAGAGGGAGGGGGGTGGGACAGGAAGGTGGTTATGTCAGCAGTCGATTATTTTAGATGGGCCCATACTGTTAGATCGTGGTTCAATGTAGGCTGGGAACTATTTTTTTTTTTTGGGTTGATGTGTTTCTAAACGTTCGTGTGTTTTCAATCTTGATGCACGCTTTAAATTTTGATGCGTGCTTTCAATCTTGATGCGTGCTCTAGGTCTTGATCCACGGTTCGATTCTTGATGAGTGATTTTGATCTTGTGGTGTGCTTTCGATAATGATGTGTGATTTCATTATTGATGTGTGGTTTCGGTGATGATATGTGATTTTAATATGGATGCATGTTTGATGGACGGCTGGACAGACTCATGTTTGATGGACGGGGTAGATGGACACATGTTCGATGGACGGGGTAGATGGACACATGTTTGATGGACGGGGTAGATGGACACATGCTTGATGGACGGGGTAGACGGACACATGTTTGATGGACGGCTGACAGACACATGTTTGATGGACGGGGTATGATGGACACATGTTTGATGGACGGGGTAGATGGACACATGTTTGATGGACGGGGTAGATGGACACATGTTTGATGGACGGGGTAGATGGACACATGTTTGATGGACGGGGTAGACAGACACATGTTTGATGGACGGGGTAGATGGACACATGTTTGATGGACGGCTGGATGGACACATGTTTGATGGACGGCTGGATGGACACATGTTTGATGGACGGTTAGATGGACACATGTTTGATGGACGGGGTAGATGGACACATGCTTGATGGACGGGGTAGACGGACACATGTTTGATGGACGGCTGACAGACACATGTTTGATGGACGGGGTATGATGGACACATGTTTGATGGACGGGGTAGATGGACACATGTTTGATAGACGGGGTAGATGGACACATGTTTGATGGACGGGGTAGACGGACACATGTTTGATGGACGGGGTAGATGGGTTCAATTAAACCTCATTAATAGCTTTCCTCTAAAATGTTTTATAGACGCATTAGGGCATCGAGAAAGTATTAGACATCTGTGCACTTTATGTCACGTTTTAAAACTTTCCGACTGCTTAATCTCTTCAGGTTCAGAGTCACATGTCATTACGTCCTCTTACACACAAAGTATAGTGTGAGCAGAAATGGTTGTGTTATATAATGAAAAAAGATAGAAAAGAAAATGAGGAATCTTTTATTGTGATCTATCTTTTGACCATACAACCTCACAACTACTCACCTCCACGAAAATAACCTTGCTCTGTCTCTATATAGTGGTGAAATTCAAGTTAGAACGTCAAAGAATGATAACTGCGATACCCGATTCGTGGCGCTAATAGCAACAAATTACCTCCCTAATACAGTATAACTTTAAATGAGGGGAGACAACTTGAAACTCAATTTCCTACGTTGAAAGAATAAAAGTATGTATTACATACCTACACAAAATGTTGTCAATTTTTTTCTTTTCCAAATTGTAATGTATGTGTAAAAAAATAGTGAATAAGAAATGAATTTTTTAATATATTTTTAAATATTAGTATATAAAAACCAATAAATCTAAACAAAAAACCTAAAACTTATTATATTTTATTTTCTACAATAATAGGTTGTAATTTTAATTGCTTTATTAAACAGCACTTGCGCTTTTGAATTGAGACACTCTAAAAAAAAATTCTATACAAAACTGTAAAAACATTTAAAACTATCATGGTTAACTACCATTACTGTATTTCTTTATTTCTAATTAGCTTCATTTGAATTGTTAATCGACAAATCATTTTTAGTATTATCCACCATTTAGCTCATGCATTGACATTTTTTGTAAATCCTTGAGCTATGTTAAAGACTAACGCACACACACATTTGTATATGCTGATGTAATTATTTCTCTTTGAAAAGAAAAGTATTTTAAAAAAATATTTAAAAAATGTATCTATGAACTATAACAAAGAATGACTAGGGTAGATATCAAAGTTCGAATGATCAAAGTGTATTACTGTATGGATATATATTTTCTTCATGTTTTATCGTAATGTTCATACTATAGCAACTACCCCTCCATTCTCCCCCCCCCCCTCCCAGGTTTAAATCTTTATTTTCAGAAATTAAGCGCATAGTTTGCATAATTTTAACACATCGGTGAAAATAGTGAAAGAAATAGCCCTCAATGTAAAATCTACAACTGTTCTCATTTGTCGGATGCACTAGCGCAGGGGTCGGCAACCTGCGGCTCACGAGCCGCATGCGGCTCTATTGATGTTAAGATGCGGCTTTCCAATTCCAACAATTATTGATTATACTATTTTATCTTCAAAACTCGTTAAAATTATATTGTAAGGAAAAGCAACTTAAACTTTAAACAGGATAAAAACACTTATCAGAGAACATTGAGTACAGTGTTTCTTCCAGACTTTTTTCTCCGGGGGTGCACTTGAAATTTTCGGGGGGGGGGGGGGGGGGGGAGGGGCGGACAACAATTTCCGGGGGGGGGGCAGACACTGTCAAAAATATATATTTCCTATATAAATTCCATTTCGTTCGAGTGGGGGGGGGGGGGGGCGGTAGACATGCCCCCCTTACATGTCTGATTCAGACAGTCCAAGGCATATTAAAATTATTTAAGGAAAATGGCTTTTATTTTTTCACAAATCTCAAATGAAAAAAAAATTGTACTAAAATATAAAAAAATAAATTTACTTCATAAATTTTGTCCAGATTCATAAAAATGTGTCTCTCCCTTCCGGCATGGTCTTCATGATATATATATTTTTGGGCAAGTGACTTTCGGGCATGTGTCTCATGTGGGCAAGTGTCATTCGGGCAAACGGCCTTCGGGCTAATTGCCTTTGGGCAAACGGCCTTAGGGGAAATGACCTTTGGGCAAACAGCCTTCGGGCAAATGGCTTTAGGGCAAACGGCCGTCGGGCTAACGAATGTGTAGGTACTTAGTATATATAATTGACTTCTAAAATACAGAGATGTATATCATATAGTCGGTATATATCCATATTTTGCTAATATTTAACAATTATTGAATAAGTGGATCGAATTAAATCAGAAAACTATGAAATGAATAAATACTAGATTTAATTTAGAAATCATATTTTAAATACAACTTTCAGCGCTTTGCTGACATAGTTCTTGATTAATTTAGTTTACAATATAAGCCTTAACTCAAGTCAGGTTGCAGACCCACCGGTCTACTGACGAAAATCCCTGTGGGACTCCAGTTTTAAAAAATCCCTGTGGGACTCCAGGTAAAAAAAAATCGCGGTGGGCCCCAGGTAAAATAATCCCCATGGGCCCCTAGGTACAAAACCCCTGTGGGCCCCAAGGTAAAAAAATCCCCATGGGCCCCTAGGTACAAAACCCCTGTGGGCCCCAAGGTAAAAAAAATCCCCATGGGCCCCAGGTAAAAAAAAATCCCTGTGGGCCCCTTGGTTAAAAATATCCCGCTGGGCGCATAGGTTAAAAAACTCCGGTGGGCCCCCAGGTTTAAAAATACTGGTGGGCCACCATGATCGGCGCGACACTGGGCTTATTAGTGCTTTGATTTTAAAAATATATATTTATCGCGTGAATTTTCATCAAGCTGAGGATGATCATCCGGCTTTGATGGGGAAAAAATTTGGGGATTGGGGCCCCCATTAAAAGTTCCCGGGCCCCGTGGACACATCAGGTGCACCCATGACTAAAGCCAACCCTAACTGTTACACTGACAACCCAGCCGCTCACTGTGCCATCCCGCAACCCTCACACGTTCATCGATTCAACTCTAGGCAACATCCGCTTTGGATGCAAAAACCGTAGATTCGCGGTGCCTTACTACGGAAGTGTATCTTCATCCGTCCTGGATGGGGGGGGGGGGGGGGGAGAGGGGGGGGTGGTTAAATAGGGTAGATGAAGTAGTTATTCTGTTTTTTTATGACATGACACGGGGAGTTAAATAAGGCAGATGAAGTAGAGTTTACCTGTTTCTTTGACACGACACGGAACATTAAATAGGACAGATGAAGTAGAGTTATTCTGTCTTTTTATGACATGACCCAGGGAGTTAAATAGGGCGCATGAAATAGAGTACTTGTTTTGACCCGTGGAGTTAAAATAGGACAGATGAATTAGAGTTTACCTGTATGTTTTTTATACGACCCATGACATTAAATAGGGTAGATGAAGTAGTTATTCTGTTTTTTATTACATGACCCGAGGAGGTAAGTAGGGCAGATGAAGTAGAGTTTACCTGTTTCTTTACCCAATAAGGGGAGTTAAATAGGGCAGATGAAGTAGAGTTTATATTCTTCTTAAATGTGGGTATATCAAAATACGTGTCCGTTCTATGTTATATGATGTACAATCCATGTACAATGTCAAAAATTTCAAACTACTACACAATCTGCGCCTTGTCCAGCCTAACTCTACTTCCCCTTACTAAGGCTGGCACACGAAGCCGAGCGAGAATTCTTGCTGTGAAATCTGTCAGCTGTACAGTCGACTCGATCACGAATAAGCCAACACATCGACTTCACAACACACCGACTTCACAACACACCGACTTCACAACACACCGACTTCACAACACACCGACTTCACAACACACCGACTTCACAACACACCGACCTCACAACACACCGACTTCACAACACACCAACCTCACAACCCACCGACTTCACAACACACCGACCTCACAACGCACCGACTTCTCAACACACCGACTTCACAACACAACGACTTCACAACACACCGACCTCACGACACACCGACCTCACAACACACCGACTTCACAACACACCGACTTCACAACACACCGACTTCACAACACACCGACTTCACAACACACCACCCTCAAACACACCGACTTCACAACACACCAACCTCACAACACACCAACCTCACAACACACCGACTTCACAACACACCGACTTCACAACACACCGACTTCACAACACACCGACCTCACAACACACCGACCTCACAACACACCAACCTCACAACACACCGACTTCACAACACACCGACTTCACAACACACCGACTTCACAACACACCGACTTCACAACACACCACCCTCAAACACACCGACTTCACAACACACCAACCTCACAACACACCAACCTCACAACACACCGACTTCACAACACACCGACTTCACAACACACCGACTTCACAACACACCGACCTCACAACACACCGACCTCACAACACACCAACCTCACAACACACCGACTTCACAACACACCGACTTCACAACCCACCGACTTCACAACCCACCGACTTCACAACACACCAACCTCACAACACACCGACCTCACAACACACCGACCTCACAACACACCGACTTCACAACCCACCGACTTCACAACACACCGACTTCACAACACACCGACCTCACAACACACCGACTTCACAACACACCAACCTCACAAAACACCGACCTCACAAAACACCGACCTTACAACAGCAACATTGTCTGACCGACTTCTGCTTTGACGGAATGCCGTTTAAAACAACAAAGAAATATCACAGCAGTAGATGTGGGACATTAGTCATGTGCTCGCTAAGTCATAATGTAAGGATCAAGTCAAAGTCATGTGGGGATCAAGTCAAAGTCATTAATGTGTGGGCCAAGTTAAAGCCATAACCAATTCAAATTCAATGGACAGTCTAAGTCATACTGAATAGACAAAGTCTTAGTTACATTGTATTTATAAAGTCTAGGTCCTATCGTATAGAAAAAGTCCATCTCATAATGTATCAACCAAGTTGTAACATAACGATTGTGCTTAATGATGTTTATTGCATTACTTAATAATATATGCTAAAATGTATTGATGTGATAGCATGCATTGTTTAAAGCACGTGAAGGTAATTAATACTACTCTCTTAACGAACTTAATGTATCTAAGTCCTCTCATACGCCGAGGTCAAGAAATATATAAACTCTACTACTTCTGCAAAATGAATCGATATATTAATGTGTAGTAGTGTTTGGAATACGGTTTGTGTTTCTATACAACGATTTTGAAATATTAATTTGTAGTAGAGTATGCAAGCAATTGCTTTATAAAAATATGTGTTGATTACTAAATGATATTTAAAAAATACAGAATAGGAGAAAATGTCACTACTTACAGAATAGGCCTACAATATTGATAAATTTTTATAACTACAGAGTTTAACATGAATGAAATGTTGTAACTGCGTCGAAGAAATGTCATAACAAATAGAATATAACATGGAAGAAATATCATAACTCACAAAATACAGCGTGGAAGAAATGTCATAACTAACAGAATATAACATGGAAGAAATGTCATAACTCACAAAATACAGCGTGGAAGAAATGTCATAACTAACAGAATGCTTGGAAGATACGTCATAACTCACAGAATATAACATGGAAGAAATATCATAACTCACAGAATGCTTGGAAGAAACGTCATAGCATTACGTGATGCAATAAGAAGTGTCAAAACTCACGGAATACAGCATGATAGAAATGTCATAACTGACAATATACAGCATGGAAGAAATGTCATAGCATTACGTTACGCATACATATATGTCATAGCTCACGGAATACAGCATGATAGAAATGTCATAACTGACAATATACAGCATGGAAGAAATGTCATAGCATTACGTAACGCATACATATATGTCATAGCTCACGGAATACAGCATGGAAGAAATGTCATAACTGACAATATACAGCATGGAAGAAATGTTCTAACTGACAATATACAGCATGGAAGAAATGTCACAACTCACCCTTGTCATCACTGTCATGTCATGTCAACATCAGCCATCTTCGATAATCACAAGCAGACGGCAGACTCAACTGTGTGCAGGACGACCGTCCGTCTAGACCTGTGTTCGGTGAGGTGCGTGTGTCGAGCACACACACACACACATACGCACACAACGCACACACCGAGTCCCAGGATGTGACACACTAGCCTACCCCTCCTCTCCCCTCCCCTCAGCCAAACACGAGCCTACGGTTCCCGAAATGCACCTGATTCACAATAATCGAAGTTTATTCTTTTCACCACAGTACTGAAGTTCCGTGGAATCAACCTAAATTATACGCGATTTATAATCAGGAAAATAAAAATAAAAATTGAAATCACGTGACAAAATGACGTCACGCGTTTTACAACATGTAATACAATTCTTTCTGATGCTTCTAATTAAATTATTTTTAATAATACATTTTTTTCTACATTGCGATAGAATTAAAAAAAAAATAATTTAAAAAATATGAAAATTAGCACTTGCCGTCTTCCATACTATCCGGCATGCTATCGCTGGATATCGATCCACACACACAGACGGCATCTCCTGAAGGAAAGTTCGATCTCCAAGATGCGGCGTATTCAGGTCTAGGTTCACCCCCACCGTGTGTCAATACACCCGGCCCTCGTCAATACAAGCTTTTTTATCAAACACTTCGACAGATAACGTTCGCTTGGAATATTACATCCGAGGGAAGAGGGGGTTGAAAAATGGATTCTTCAAAAAAATAAAAAAATAGAAAGAAAGAAGAAAGGAATCTATTCATGCTCGGTTAAGTAAATTATAAAACAAAGGAAGGCGAAAATAACGGTGGTAAATTGATCCCCAGACGAAGGAAATTTCTTGTTAAAATATTTTTTTTAAAAGTGTTTCTATGAAGAACCATTTTGTGAAGAGGTAGGAGAAAGGGGGTGGGGTAGGGGGACTTACTTTATGTCGCCGAAACCTTCACCTCCCTATTTCGTTTATCACCATCGAAAGAGGTCAAAACAGCAAGAATTTATGAACCGAAAAAAGTGCTAATGGTAGATTAGCAGTAAGTATTAACCTAACGTTAAAACTGGTAATGGGAGTTTAATACTAGAAGTATTGATAGTTTAGGTTTTAGACATATAGGTAGGACACTGATGCGAGCTTTTGGTATGGGAACAGTTGATAACAGATAGGTAGGACGAACCTTGTACGAATCATCAGTAAATGGGCAGGACGAACCTTGTGCGAACCTTTGCTAAACAAATAGGTAGGACGAGCCTTGTACGAACATCAGTATATGGGCAGAACGAACCTTGTGCGAACCTATAATAAGCAAATAGGTAGGACGAGCCTAATGCGAATCTTTGACAGATAGGACGAGCCGTGTACGAACCTTTAATAAATATGTGGACAGGACGAGCCTCAAGCGAGCCTATGATACACAAAATAAACAAATAGACAGGACTAGCCTTTAAAAACACAACGTGAAGGGCGAGTCTAATGATTGGAGTAGGTTCGACGAGAATAATTCTAGTGAGGACGAGCTTTATGATAAATACATGGGTAGGACGAGTCTTATGATAAATACATGGGTAGGACGAGCCTTATGATAAATACATGGGTAGGACGAGTCTTATGATAAATACATGGGTAGGACGAGCCTTATGATAAATACATGGGTAGGGCGAGCCTTATGATAAATACATGGGTAGGACGAGCCTTATGATAAATACATGGGTAGGGCGAGCCTTATGATAAATACATGGGTAGGACGAGTCTTATGATATGATAAATACACGGGTAGGACGAGTCTTATGATAAATACATGGGTAGGACGAGCCTTATGATAAATACATGGGTAGGGCGAGCCTTATGATAAATACATGGGTAGGACGAGCCTTATGATAAATACATGGGTAGGGCGAGCCTTATGATAAATACATGGGTAGGACGAGTCTTATGATATGATAAATACATGGGTAGGACGAGTCTTATGATAAATACATGGGTAGGACGAGCCTTATGATAAATACATGGGTAGGACGAGTCTTATGATAAATACATGGGTAGGAAGAGCCTTATGATAAATACATGGGTAGGACGAGTCTTATGATAAATACATGGGTAGGACGAGTCTTATGATATGATAAATACATGGGTAGGACGAGTCTTATGATAAATACATGGGTAGGACGAGCCTTATGATATGATAAATACATGGGTAGGACGAGTCTTATGATAAATACATGGGTAGGACGAGTCTTATGATAAATACATGGGTAGGACGAGTCTTATGATAAATACATGGGTAGGGCGAGCCTTATGATAAATACATGGGTAGGACGAGCCTTATGATAAATACATGGGTAGGACGAGTCTTATGATAAATACATGGGTAGGAAGAGCCTTATGATAAATACATGGGTAGGAAGAGCCTTATGATAAATACATGGGTAGGACGAACCTTATGATAAACAGTTGTATAGGACGAACCTTATGAAACAAATTTTAGGACAAAGCTTGTGTTAAACAAATTGAGTAGAACTAGTCGTATGATAAAAAGAAATGCCCGTCGCGTGCTAAACAATTTGCAAAATTGAAAAACAATTTTAAAAAATGTAAATCCTTCACGAGTGGATTATCGGCGTGTTGGATTTGCAGGCAAATCTCACCAGAACAAGGATGTTATGTTTTTAGGTGAGCAGATTAGGCCATAACAGAGAGCTCACACTGGAACTCAACTGGACTTTAGACAGGATTGGTTGGGGGAAATTTTTTTCGTAAAAAACTCTGGAATAATTTGGTTAGAGATGGAAAGCGGATGAGAAAATGTGTGGTTTTGTGTGAGTCGACTGGATCCTTCGTGTGAGAGAATGTGTGGTTTTGTGTGAGTCGACTGGATCCTTCGTGTGAGAAAATGTGTGGTTTTGTGTGAGTCGACTGGATCCTTCGTGTGAGAAAATGTGTGGTTTTGTGTGAGTCGACTGGATCCTTCGTGTGAGAAAATGTGTGGTTTTGTGTGAGTCGACTGGATCCTTCGTGTGAGAAAATGTGTGGTTTTGTGTGAGTCGACTGGATCCTTCGTGTGAGAAAATGTGTGGTTTTGTGTGAGTCGACTGGATCCTTCGTGTGAGAAAATGTGTGGTTTTGTGTGAGTCGACTGGATCCTTCGTTTGTAGGATTGTTAGACAGGGTGTTTGATTGTCAAAGTTGACGTGGACACGCTTTTGTTGAAATGTTGAACTAGACAATCTTTTGTTGAAATATAGCCCTAGACACTAATGGCTCCTATAGACCCAGCAGATAGAAAACCCCCCAGCGCACCCAAGAGTTGAACTAGACCTTTACAGAAGTGTTGACCTTTGTAGAAGTGTTGACCTTTACAGAAGTGTTGACCTTTACAGAAGTGTTGACCTTTGTAGAAGTGTTGACCTTTGTAGAAGTGTTGACCTTTACAGAAGTGTTGACCTTTACAGAAGTGTTGACCTTTACAGAAGTGTTGACCTTTACAGAAGTGTTGACCTTTACAGAAGTGTTGACCTTTGTAGAAGTGTTGACCTTTGTAGAAGTGTTGACCTTTGTAGAAGTGTTGACCTTTGTAGAAGTGTTGACCTTTGTAGAAGTGTTGACCTTTGTAGAAGTGTTGACCTTTGTAGAAATGTTGACCTTTGTAGAAGTGTTGACCTTTGTAGAGGTGTAGACCTTTGTGGAACAGCTGACCTAGACCTTTGTGGAACAGCTGACCTTGACCTTTGAAGAACAATAGACCAAGATCAATGACTAACTCTACATGCCTGTGAGGTTAGCTATTATACATCTCAAAGACGTCCTCTACTGACGTCTAAACGTCCACCCCTGACGTCCACTCAAAAACATCACAGGCTCTTTCGTCCATATAAAAAAACTAAATATATCATGAATCGGCCTACTAAATGAATGGGCTCAATTATTTATTGAACTGTTACTAGTATCTAGGCCCGTTCTCCAACAATCAACGTTTCCCTCCCCACACCAAACGGGCACCTAACTGGTTCGATTAAAAAGGCTGATACATTATTAATGTCAACTTCTCACAAGGATCTTTAATTGGATGAGACTTTGGGGCGTTATAGCAGTTGCTAATCATACTGGTCTGTCGATGGCAGGATTTTGTCACTAAAGGGAAATGCAAAAAAAATTGGTTTATAATATATATATATATATATATATATATATATATATATATATATATATATATATATATATATATATATATATATATATATATATATATATATATATTTACATACATACATACATACATATATTTATTTTTATCTTTTCGGCTTTTATTAATATATTAGCCACTAGATCTTTATATTGACACATTAGCTAGTTAAGTTAAGCTACTTGATCCTGTGACGTCACTAGGTCGGGTGTCAACCGTGCGGTGACTTAGGGTGTCAGTACACCCCCCCCCCTTACCCCATCCCCTTCAACAATTTTTTTGTCTGGATCACCTCTCTTTCACTACTATTGGTCAAACGTTTTCTATAATCATCATCTCTTGACCTCACGTGACCTTAGACCTTCACCTCTTGACCACACGTGACCTTTGACCGTCACCTCTTGACCTCACGTGACCTTAGACCTTCACCTCTTGACCTCACGTGACCTTTGACCTTCATCTCTTGACCTCACGTAACCTTCGGTCGTCATCTCTTGACCTCACACACGTGACATGAGACCTTCGCCTCTTGACCACACGTGACCTTCACCTCTTGACCTCACGTTTTCTTTAATCATTATTTCTTGACCCCATGTGAAATTCAAATATCATCTCTTATCTTAGGGGTATGTAACTATCATGTTATATTTTGCGGATTAGATCTCTCTGTACTCACTTAATGAGAGAGCGAGGTAGACTACACCAATATAAACATAGTACAGATGACTGTTATCTGTCTATTTGTGTCTGTGATGTGAAGGGTGGGCATATACGTTTAAAACAGCAGTCCTAGTACTTACGTTTCTAATGAAGAGGTTGAAGAGATAGGTGAACTCTACTTCATCTACCCCATGGTTCGCCTGGTTAGCAAGAGTAACGTTACTATCTTTAAAGTCGTTCTTATATTCATTTGTTTGACCACGGTCTCTGATGGAGTTTTTCGTCAGCGCTTGTACAGATGAAGTAGAGTTCTTCTGTTTGTTTGACCTCGGCCTATGAAGAAATTTCTAGTCAGCTTTTGGACAGGTGAAGTAGAGTTCTTCTTCTTGTTTGACCTCGGCCTATGAAGAAATTTCTAGTCAGCTTTTGGACAGGTGAAGTAGAGTTCTTCTTCTTGTTTGACCTCGGCCTATGAAGAAATTTCTAGTCAGCTTTTTGACAGATGAAGTAGAGTTCTACTGTTTGTTTGACCTCGACCTATGAAAGAGTTGTGTGATAAGCTTTTTCTTCCCCCAGCCGCCTTGACTTTAAACAGGTACCCATTAGAGCTGAGATTGATTCAGGCCCAAAAGTCCTACCTCCCGTCTCCCCACACACTCACACACACACGCATATCCCCCCCCCCCCTTGTGACGTCATTTAAGGACCTGTGAGTACCTCAAGAACACACAACACCTAGTTGAACCGGTCTTTGATGTCTAAGCTCTCAATCTACCCCAATCATCAATCCCCAATCAATACTTTACCCAATCATTAACCACTCTCCGTGACAAAAAAATAAAACTTATGTTCATTCAAATGAGATTTTTATAAAGAAATAAAAAAAAACTCAATACACTACAAACAAGAATGCTGAAATTTTTATTTTTATTTTCAAAAGTTACAGTAACCTATGACATGTCTGATCAAATGCTTGGGCTCTGTTATTTTGATGACTTGTTTAAATTAATCTAACACTAAAGATTTCAGCCTTATAAGAAAAGCACCAGTGATTAGAAACATAAGAAAATATTTACAAACAAAGAAGCATGACGATTCGATATAAACACAGATACAACCAAAGACAAAAAAAAACTCAACAAATGACGTTGCGTTTATAGATCTTTCCTCATTGTAAACAGTAAAACCAATATGATGTATATTGCCCTTGTGGGGGTTAGTTTTTATTCACACGTCATTTGTTATTGTTTCCTTAAAGCTGACGTCAAACTTCATTGCTTGTAAATATTTTCATGGTCAAAATGTTAACACTGTATCTAATTTAGTTATCTATTTTAAAAATTCAATACTTATATAATAAGAAAAATTATTTATTATACCAATTTTATTTTTCTA
The DNA here is from genome assembly GCF_028476545.2 of Physella acuta. Classification (NCBI taxonomy): domain Eukaryota; kingdom Metazoa; phylum Mollusca; class Gastropoda; family Physidae; genus Physella; species Physella acuta. The sequence goes on along the minus strand of NW_026731944.1, from coordinate 94,710 downwards.
CATGAGGTTTTATTTTTAAACCAACGAAAAGAAAGTTAGAAAGTTCTGTATACATGTAACTTTTGATTTTACCAAGACGCATTGTATGAATCAATACCTCGAAATAGGAAACAAATTTAGTTTTGTTTTTATTAATATAAAAAACGTCGAACATCAGATATAAGACATTAAACACACGATATAATGGACATAGAGAAACACTCAACATGAACACAGTAAAGGCGTTGATCACACAAATGGTGACTCGTTACTAAAGGTCACCAAAACATTTGTTTTTTTACTGCTAGAGACTACTACACCAGTGACGCACGTCTAGAAGTCACGTGATTGTAAGACTAATTTATTTAAAGGCCGCCTTCTACTCCAAAATATTGTCATGGTATTTTAATATTTAATTAATTACTTCCATTTAAAATAGTAATTAGTTGCGTTAATTTAAAAAAAAACAACTTTACCTACTTAAGATTAGTTACATTTTATTATAACCGTTGCAGCCTTGGTAAACATGCTAGTACTGATATGTATATGTATGTATAATGGCGCGTACTACAGGCAACTAATACAGTTAATACATGGATCACACAAGCATATAATTAATTCTTTAAAAAAAATCAAGGCCAATAACAAATTTATGTTTTGTAGAATTCGCACTAGTGTGGGGTAAAGGGGGGGGTCCTCATTCATCCCTAGGAAATACCTCAGTACCTGTAGTACTACTATAACCATCATCGTATTCAGACCCCTCTGTTCTCCTAAAACCCACCCGCCGACCCCCAGCAGTAACCCAATGTTACTTCTACATGGAGTAAGTAAAAAAGAAAAACTGAGCACATTTTTATAGACCCGAGAAATAGTTATAAGTGCCACATATTTTGACACCCGTTACATGCTACGTGTATGTTCAACTTCATACTTGCACATCGATAAAATCAACCTTACAAGTTACACATCAACTCATAGATCAATTTCACATCAACTTCAGACATCAATTTTATATCAAAGTCACGAATCAATTTTACATCAGCCCACACAGCAATTTCACATCAAAATCACACATCGATTTTACATCAAAATCAGACATCAATTTCACATAAAAATCACACATCAATTTTACATCAAGATCAAACATCAATTTCACATAAAATCACACATCAATTTTGCATCAAAATCAGACATCAATTTCACATAAAAATCACACATCAATTTTACATCAAGATCAAACATCAATTTCACATCAACATAAAACATCAGTTTTACATCAACCCACTCATCAATTTTCAACATCAGCCTAACACATCACCACACCAATTGGACATGAACCCACACACCAATTGGACATGAACCCACACACCAATTGGACATGAACCCACACACCAATTGGACATGAACCCACACATTTTTTACACATGAACCCACACACCAATTGGACATGAACCCACACACAAATTGTACATGAACCCACACATGTATTACACATGAACCCACACACCAAACACTGAGCTCATCATTGCATAATTAGACTGATGGTCTAAAGATCTAGACACCTAAAGCCCAAGTCACAACATTGAACAGTTCTCTCAAAACATTTTGTTCTAGACATTTTGTTCTATACATTTTGTTCTATACACTTTGTCCCATACATTTTGATCTATACATTATGTTCTATACACTTTGTTCTAGACATTTGTTTCATACATTTTGTTCTATACATTTTGTACTATACATTATGTTCTATTCATTTTGTTCCATACACTTTGTTCTAGACATTTGTTTCATACATTTTGTTCTATACATTTTGTTCTATACATTTTGTTCCATACACTTTGTTCTAGACATTTGTTTCATACATTTTGTTCTATACATTTTGTTCTATACATTTTGTTTCATACACTTTGTTCTAGACATTTGTTTCATACATTTTGTTCTATACATTTTGTTCCATACATTTTGTTCTATACATTTTGTTCTAGACATCTGTTTCATACATTTTGTTCTATACATTTTGTTCCATACATTTTGTTCTATACACTTTGTTCTAGACATTGTTCTAATCAACATCGGTCAGCAGCTACACGTTCAGCTGTAGAACAAATTCTTAGTTCGTCTTGTTAATAGAACAAATCCCTTGTCCATCTTGCTGATAGATCAAAATCCTTCACCGAAGTCCAAATAGAACAATAAACCTTCACACTTCAGATGTAAAACAAATCGTTTTCCCATTTCTGAAGCTCAGAACAAATACCTTGTTCACTGTATATTTGTAGAACACATCCCTATTCAGTTGCTAAATTGTTGAAAACATTGTGTGTCCATCGTTATAAAAGAACACATTTTTATCTCCATTGTGCGAAGAAAACGTAGAATCTTTAGCTATAGGGCTGGTAAGTAGGTCACCAACAAGTTCTACGGCTCAATAAAAACCTGCATGAGCCATAGAACTGGTTGGTGACCTACTTACCAGCCCTATAGAAGCTTACACTTACACCGTTCTATAGGTCACAGTTCTGTCTTTCATATGAAACCTTCTCAGAAAAAAAAATTTCGTCTACCATTCCACATCCATTTGTTGAATTTTAAGGGGCGTATCCTGCCAGTCTAATTAAAAAAAAAACATTAATTAACTAGCTTGCTGCCATGTAGGGAAAAAATGTGAAGTTTATTCCCAAAAAAAAATTCAAAACAAATTTAACAAAAAAAAAAATTGAATTTGTAAATGTAGGCGGTGACGTGACGTCATAAGGCCTTGAAAATTTCATGAAAACATGTGAAATTTTTTTTTCCCTTCCTCCGGTTTTGTAGGAACGGTAACTCGTGATTGCTAAGACAGAGTGTGCCAGTGAAGGATTTGCTCCCTTTGGTTGGTTATCATCTGGTTCCAGTGCTCGAGTTCCTTGCCCCTGGCGAACATGAAGGATCCCAGCACTATCCGGCCCAGCTGTTTGTCTGTAGAGAGAGAGAGAGAGAGTTGGTTAGTCAGGGCAAAGTATACCTCATTCACTCACTAGCATCTCTTCGGGGGGGGGGGGGGGGGGGGGGAAGAGGGGGGATGCCCCTCAAGTACGTCTACCGCCCTATCCCCACCCCCAAATAAAATAGAATGTATATAGAAAATATATAAATGTATCAATGTCCGCCCATTCCCCCCCCCTCTGGAAAAATTTAGTCCGTCCCCCCCCCCGGAAAAAAGTCTGAAAGAAACAGTGCCATCATCTCTTTATCCATCTTCCCCCCACCTCCCATATACTCGTCTTCATCCACTTCCCGTCATCCCTTTCTTTATACATCCCTCCACCAATCTTCCTCTGCCTCGCTTCACCAATCTTTACCCCCCACCTCCCTCTAATAATGCTCCTCACCCCCTTTCCAACCACATTCATTCATTCTTAACCTCATCAATCCACCCTCCACCATATCTTATTGCCCCCCCCCCCCACGTATCTACGCTACCTACTCTCCATCTGCCCGTCAATATCATCTTTGAAATATTAATATGATTCTCCCTTAAAGGAAGTAAACAAACGTTCAGCTAATGATATTAGTTTTTATTTTTACCTGGGGGGGGGGGGGGTGTTCAAACCAGTGAATCTGGTTATTTTGTCGCGCGCGTTTTATGTTATCACGTACATTTTTTGTGTCACGTTGTGTGTATTGTTGTCACGTTGTGTGTATTGTTGTCACGTTGTTATCACGTTTTTATCACGACTTTACGCATTCACATAGTTGTGTTGCTAGTTTGATATGCCGTCATGATGTTAGTTGTGTGTCCGCGGTTATGTAATATGTCGCCACGCTATTCTCTGGTCACGTTGTTGTGTTATCACGTTGTTGCGATGTCACGTTCTCATGTGTTCACGCTGTTGCGTTTATATTTTGTTGTTTTGTCAAGTTGTTTATAAGTCGTGTTTATGACCACAGGTCTTGTTTCGCCACACTTGTCCAGGGGTGGACTGGCCCCAGGGGCGGAACCACAGTGCCTCCAGATCCCGCAATGCGGTGGGGGGGTCGTTTATGATATGTAACTATGTAAAGATACCAACAGATATGTAGCTATGTAAGGATAGGGGTCATCCATAAATGACGTCACGCTTTTTTTGACGATTTTTACCTCCCCCCCCCCCGCCCTCCCCTCCGTCACACACCGTGACAAAATTACGGTCCCCCTTCCCCTTACAAATGTGACGTCATTTATGGACGACCCCATACCAATAGATATGTAGCTTTGTAAAGATACCAATAGTAACGTCTGGCCCACCGGTTTAACGTGATACATCCCGATGGTCCTCAAGAAAAAATATCTCGGTAGGCCCTCAGGAAAGTGCCTGTAATAGTCCTATTAGTGTTTTAATTATTCTTTTTAAATTCTTGGCATTTTACCATTCCCTCATACCAAGGCATAAAATTCAAGCGTGGATAGCAAAACATGCAATATAAAAAAACAAGTTAATAAAAAGTCTAGTGACAATTTAAGCGCAATTTCCTTATGTTATCCATAACAATTTTAAATCGAGATAAATCATATATTCAGCAATTAAATAATGCAACACAAGTAGTTTTAATAATTCAAAACAAAATAGAAAAAATATTTATTAACGAGATTAAAAAAATATGCGGACGTGTAGGGGGTATTTGTTGTCGCGCTCTCTTTATTGCTATATAGTACTGTAGTGTATTATGTATAATGTAATTTTAAAAAACATTTTGTGACCGAACGAAAGGATATTTTTGAAAACTTTCTTCTGCAATATTGTTCTAAATTATAGCAGGAATCGATTGGTAAATGTTTCAAGTGGCTAAGTGGTCTGGTTGCCGAGATATGGGCCAAAAACTGCATTTTTTTCCGAGGTTTTTTGGCTTTTCCGGGAAATCCAGGAAGGAATTCCGGGAATTTTTTAGGCCTATGTTCATCCTCGGAACTTGCTTAACATATTTGCTTTTGGAACTAGTCCTCGATATTGCTTTGTTGAGGAGGAGATACGACTTAAAGCTGCGGACACGCTGCGCACACACATCCATCCAGAAATGACAAGTTAATAATCGCAATCCCCCAGTATGGAAATTGCGCTAAAAAAACTTTCATTCGGGTGGGGGGGAGGCTTTTAAAACTTACCAGGCCTATTGAACACAGAAAGCCCACCTCTGTACAGGTCTGTCACGTTTTTTTTTAAATTTTAAATACGACTTTCATCTGTTTACGTCGTTGTGTTGTCTCGATGTTGTTTAGCCACGCTGATATATTTTTTTTCACGCTATTGTGCAGCCGCTGTGTTGGGGGGGGGGTGTATCTTACATATGACGTGCCAATCTTGTCCCCCACACAATGTGTGTATGTGTGTATGTTTGGGGGGGTGTATCTTACATATCCTGTGGTGCCCATCTTGTTTCCCCACAATGTGTGTGTGTATGTATGTATGTTTGGATGCGGTGGGCGGTGTATCTTACATATCCTGTGGTGCCCATCTTGTTTCCCCACAATGTGTGTGTATGTATGTATGTTTGGGTGCGGTGGGCGGTGTATCTTACATATCTTGTGGTGCCCATCTTGTTTCCCCACAATGTGTGTGTATGTATGTATGTTTGGGTGCGGTGGGCGGTGTATCTTACATATCCTGTGGTGCCCATCTTGTTTCCCCACAATGTGTGTGTGTGTATGTATGTTTGGGTGAGGTGGGCGGTGTATCTTACATATCCTGTGGTGCCCATCTTGTTTCCCCACAATGTGTGTGTGTATGTATGTATGTTTGGGTGCGGTGGGCGGTGTATCTTACATATCCTGTGGTGCCCATCTTGTTTCCCCACAATGTGTGTGTGTATGTATGTATGTTTGGGTGCGGTGGGCGGTGTATCTTACATATCCTGTGGTGCCCATCTTGTTTCCCCACAATGTGTGTGTATGTATGTATGTTTGGGTGCGGTGGGCGGTGTATCTTACATATCCTGTGGTGCCCATCTTGTTTCCCCACAATGTGTGTGTATGTATGTATGTTTGGGTGCGGTGGGCGGTGTATCTTACATATCCTGTGGTGCCCATCTTGTTTCCCCACAATGTGTGTGTATTTATGTATGTTTGGGTGCGGTGGGCGGTGTATCTTACATATCCTGTGGTGCCCATCTTGTTTCCCCACAATGTGTGTGTATGTATGTATGTTTGGGTGCGGTGGGCGGTGTATCTTACATATCCTGTGGTGCCCATCTTGTTTCCCCACAATGTGTGTGTGTATGTATGTATGTTTGGGTGCGGTGGGCGGTGTATCTTACATATCCTGTGGTGCCCATCTTGTTTCCCCACAATGTGTGTGTATGTATGTATGTTTGGATGCGGTGGGCGGTGTATCTTACATATCCTGTGGTGCCCATCTTGTTTCCCCACAATGTGTGTGTGTGTATGTATGTATGTTTGGGTGCGGTGGGCGGTGTATCTTACATATCCTGTGGTGCCCATCTTGTTTCCCCACAATGTGTGTGTGTATGTATGTATGTTTGGGTGCGGTGGGCGGTGTATCTTACATATCCTGTGGTGCCCATCTTGTTTCCCCACAATGTGTGTGTGTGTATGTATGTATGTTTGGGTGCGGTGGGCGGTGTATCTTACATATCCTGTGGTGCCCATCTTGTTTACCCACGATGTGTGTGTATGTATGTATGTTTGGGTGCGGTGGGCGGTGTATCTTACATATCCTGTGGTGCCCATCTTGTTTCCCCACAATGTGTGTGTGTATGTATGTATGTTTGGGTGCGGTGGGCGGTGTATCTTACATATCCTGTGGTGCCCATCTTGTTTCCCCACAATGTGTGTGTATGTATGTATGTTTGGATGCGGTGGGCGGTGTATCTTACATATCCTGTGGTGCCCATCTTGTTTCCCCACAATGTGTGTGTATGTATGTATGTTTGGGTGCGGTGGGCGGTGTATCTTACATATCCTGTGGTGCCCATCTTGTTTCCCCACAATGTGTGTGTATGTATGTATGTTTGGGTGCGGTGGGCGGTGTATCTTACATATCCTGTGGTGCCCATCTTGTTTCCCCACAATGTGTGTGTATGTATGTATGTTTGGGTGCGGTGGGCGGTGTATCTTACATATCCTGTGGTGCCCATCTTGTTTCCCCACAATGTGTGTGTATGTATGTATGTTTGGGTGCGGTGGGCGGTGTATCTTACATATCCTGTGGTGCCCATCTTGTTTCCCCACAATGTGTGTGTATGTATGTATGTTTGGATGTGGTGGGCGGTGTATCTTACATATCCTGTGATGCCCATCTTGTTTCCCCACAATGTGTGTGTATGTATGTATGTTTGGATGCGGTGGGCGGTGTATCTTACATATCCTGTGGTGCCCATCTTGTTTCCCCACAATGTGTGTGTATGTATGTATGTTTGGGTGCGGTGGGCGGTGTATCTTACATATCCTGTGGTGCCCATCTTGTTTCCCCACAATGTGTGTGTGTATGTATGTATGTTTGGGTGCGGTGGGCGGTGTATCTTACATATCCTGTGGTGCCCATCTTGTTTCCCCACAATGTGTGTGTATGTATGTATGTTTGGATGCGGTGGGCGGTGTATCTTACATATCCTGTGGTGCCCATCTTGTTTCCCCACAATGTGTGTGTATGTATGTATGTTTGGATGCGGTGGGCGGTGTATCTTACATATCCTGTGGTGCCCATCTTGTTTCCCCACAATGTGTGTGTATGTATGTATGTTTGTGTGCGGTGGGCCGTGTATCTTACATATCCTGTGGTGCCCATCTTGTTTCCCCACAATGTGTGTGTGTGTATGTATGTATGTTTGGGTGCGGTGGGCGGTGTATCTTACATATCCTGTGGTGCCCATCTTGTTTCCCCACAATGTGTGTGTATGTATGTATGTTTGGATGCGGCGGGCGGTGTATCTTACATATCCTGTGGTGCCCATCTTGTTTCCCCACAATGTGTGTGTGTGTATGTATGTATGTTTGGGTGCGGTGGGCGGTGTATCTTACATATCCTGTGGTGCCCATCTTGTTTCCCCACAATGTGTGTGTGTGTATGTATGTATGTTTGGGTGCGGTGGGCGGTGTATCTTACATATCCTGTGGTGCCCATCTTGTTTCCCCACAATGTGTGTGTATGTATGTATGTTTGGGTGCGGTGGGCGGTGTATCTTACATATCCTGTGGTGGCCATCTTGTTTCCCCACAATGTGTGTGTATGTATGTATGTTTGGGTGCGGTGGGCGGTGTATCTTACATATCCTGTGGTGCCCATCTTGTTTCCCCACAATGTGTGTGTATGTATGTATGTTTGGGTGCGGTGGGCGGTGTATCTTACATATCCTGTGGTGCCCATCTTGTTTCCCCACAATGTGTGTGTATGTATGTATGTTTGGGTGCGGTGGGCGGTGTATCTTACATATCCTGTGGTGCCCATCTTGTTTCCCCACAATGTGTGTGTATGTATGTATGTTTGGGTGCGGTGGGCGGTGTATCTTACATATCCTGTGGTGCCCATCTTGTTTCCCCACAATGTGTGTGTATGTATGTATGTTTGGGTGCGGTGGGCGGTGTATCTTACATATCCTGTGGTGCCCATCTTGTTTCCCCACAATGTGTGTGTATGTATGTATGTTTGGGTGCGGTGGGCGGTGTATCTTACATATCCTGTGGTGCCCATCTTGTTTCCCCACAATGTGTGTGTATGTGTGTATGTTTGGGGTTGGGGTGTATCTAACATATCTTGACGTGCCAATCTTGTCCCCCCACAATGTGTGTGTATGTGTGTATGTTTGGGGTGGGGGTGTATATATCATATCTTGACGTGCCAATCTTGTCCCCCCACAATGTGTGTGTGAATGTGTGTATGTTTGGGGTGAGGGGGTGGTGGTATCTTATATAGCCTGACGTGCCCACTTTGTCCCCCCGCAATGTGTGTGTATGTGTGTATGTTTGTATGTTTTGGGGGGGGGGGTAGTATTTTACATATCCTGCCCTGTTCATCTCCCCCCCCCCCACAATGAAACACGACACGCTTATCTCCCTTGACGCTCTCACGCGCGTCCTGCCATCAACGCCTCACGCGCACACAGCTGACAAAAGGTGAGCGGGGCGGGTGACATAACAATGCACGTGCCTGTCGTGACGAGACGTATGAGCCGGCACAGTTTGACACCTGCTGACATGGGGGGGGGGGTCGGGGACAGGAGGGGGAGGTCAAGGTGAAACGGATTGCGTGCCGCTCTTTTTTTTTTTTTTTTTTTTTTTTTTAGCGCAATTTCCATTCTGGAGAATTGCGTTTATTAACCCGTCATTTCTGGATGTATGAATGAATGGATGGATGGATGGATGGATGTGTGTCCGCAGCTTTAAGTCGTATCTCCTCCTCAACGAAGCAATATCGATGACTAGTTCCAAAAGCAATTATGTTAAGCAAGTTACGAGGATGAACATAGGCCATAAAAATTACGGGTTTCTTTCATGGATTTCCCGGAAAAGCCAAACAACCTCGAAAAAATGCAGTTTTTGGCCCATATCTCGGCAACCAGACCACTTAGCGACTTGAAACATGTACCAATCGATTCCTGCCATAATTTAGAACAATATTGCCGAAGAAAGTTTTCAAAAATATCCTTTCGTTCGGTCACAATTTTTTTTTGAATTAATTAAAATTTGGACCGAATTAGTAGGCATTTTATGCAACCACACCACACGCGTCATCACGTTCAATAGCTGCGCCATCACGTTCAATGGCTGCGACGTCACGTTCGGTAGCTGGGCGCGCAATGGTTTTTAGTCATGTTACTCTATTGTAAATAAAACATGTAAAATACTGAAAAAAAAATTAATAAAAAATGTTTTAATAACTAACCAATGGTTTTACTAACCCTGCTATTGATTTACGCTACGACAGAGCTATTTTTAGATAACACAAGGAAATTGCGCTAAAATTGTCACTAGACTTTTTTAATTACTTGTTTTTTTTTTGGAAGCTGGCTCGAAGGATGTAATCTAAGGTGTTGATGTTGAGAGAGGAGTCGATTCTTTGTTGTCTGAGATAATCCTATTTCGGTACTTTAACTCCATGCTTAAACTATAAAATAATCTAATCGCATATAACCTTTCTTCGATACTTCGATTCTTACACTAATTTAAACTATTAATTCTGAATCCAACATTTTCGATACCCTTGCCTTAACTTTACCAAGAAATAATGTGTAGTAAGGAAGTAGTAGCATAATACGGACACAAGGACATATTTTTCTCAGTGCTAGATGGTATAAATTAAAGTCAAGGTCAGAGTTCCGCCATTTTTGTTTGTTTGTTAAATAGCCAACATATCGATACACTTAAACAGTCACGGTATCAATACAATTCCACAGTTTATGCAACGATACACTTGAACAGTCAATGTATCGATGCAGTTAAATAGTCAAGTCATCGGTACACTTAAAAACTAGGCATCGATGCAATAAAACAGTCAATGTATCGGTACACTTAAATAGCCAATGTATCAATACACTAGTATAGTCAATATATCGATACAGTCACTAACAATGTCTATGCAGTGATACACTTGACTTGGTTGTATCCATAAAACGGAAAAGAGACAACATAACTTACCTTTGTGTACACTACCTGGTACCATATAACGGAAAAGAGACCCTACCTTTGTGTACACTACCTGGTACCATATAACGGAAAAGATACCCACGACCTACCTTTGTGTACACTACCTGGTACAATATAACGGAAAAGAGGTCCATGACCTACCTTTGTGCCTACTACCTGGTACAATATAACGGAAAAGAGACCCACGACCTACCTTTGTGCCTACTACCTGGTACCATATAACGGAAAAGAGACCCACGACCTACCTTTGTGTACACTACCTGGTACCATATAACGGAAAAGAGGTCCATGATCTACCTTTGTGCTTACTACCTGGTACCATATAACGGAAAAGAGACCCATGACCTACCTTTGTGTACACTACCTGGTACCATATAACGGAAAAGAGACCCACGACCTACCTTTGTGTACACTACCTGGTACAATATAACGGAAAAGAGACCCACGACCTACCTTTGTGTACACTACCTGGTACAATATAACGGAAAAGAGACCCACGACCTACCTTTGTGTACACTACCTGGTACAATATAACGGAAAAGAGACCCACGACCTACCTTTGTGTACACTACCTGGTACCATATAACGGAAAAGAGACCCATGACCTACCTTTGTGTAAACTACCTGGTACAATATAACGGAAAAGAGACCCATGACCTACCTTTGTGTACACTACCTGGTACAATATAACGGAAAAGAGACCCACGACCTATCTTTGTGTACACTACCTGGTACCATATAACGGAAAAGAGACCCATGACCTACCTTTGTGTACACTACCTGGTACAATATAACGGAAAAGAGACCCATGACCTACCTTTGTGTACACTACCTGGTACAATATAACGGAAAAGAGACCCACGACCTATCTTTGTGTACACTACCTGGTACCATATAACGTAAAAGAGACCCACGACCTACCTTTGTGTCCGCTCACGTGTTGCATGACTCCCACGGTGATGGATGCCGTGTCCAATGACGTCACCGACACTTTAAACGTAAAAGACTCGTTAAAATTCGGACTGCTCGTCTTCTTGATCATTTCCGTTTTCTTGGCCTTGACCTGTTTGTTCTGCACCATCAAGTTGACCTTGGCGTAAATATCTGCAGCAGGAAACGAAAAAAATCAATCGGTAATTTACCTTAGTTATATTTAGAACCGGCCTTGAAGGTTATACACGAGAATTCTAAACCTCGATAGGTAAATTATCAGGTTTTTATTATTTTATTGAACGCGTGCCGAGGGTTGTATCATTATCTCACCCATTGTTTGGCCAATCGGTGAAGAGCCACAAAGATCACGTGTTTCAAAAAGACCAATCGTAAGGCGTTCTAGATGATTGTTGTAGCAGAGAGAGATGAGAAGTTCACCCTTGCTGGTGGTACACTGAAATTACAAAATTAGATAAAAAGCTGTCTAAGCTCATGACATATATATATATATATATATATATATATATATATATATATATATATTCCCTCACTTCAGAGTATAAAGTGGATAATGCTACTAATTCACTACTGTAATGCCACATCACTTTTTTTAAAAAGTTGATGCTTGTACTACATCAATGTCCTGTTTTTTAACGGCCAATTATAGGTTGTAGTTTACTAATGCCATGCCCCGTTACATCTGACTGAGCATTGCTAGTAGTTTACCAATGTGCAGAGGCGTAGCGACCCTTCCCGGCCGCCGGGGACAAACTTCTTTCGATTTGCACCCCCCCCCCTCAAGATTTCGATTTGCACCCCCCCCCCCCCTCACACTTTCGATGTGCACCCCCCTCAAACTTTCTATATGCACCCCCCCCCCCCCCTCAAGATTTGATTTCGATTTGCACCCCCCCCCTCCCTCAAACTTTCGATTTGCACCCCCTCTCAACCTTTCAATTTATTTTTCCAACCTATTTTGGCGCCCCCTAAGGTCGGCACCTGGGGACATGTGTCTCCCCCCGCCCCCCTCCCCTCGCTACGCCTCTACCACTGCGCACCCCTTACCTCCGAGACCTCCCTCTCCAGGTCGCGCCACACGACCAGACGCACGTTGCTCTCGCTCGCGTGCTCCCTCAGGGGGTAAAGAGCGTGACCGATGACCTGGTGACGTTTGTGTCTGTCCACATCATAGACGGTCAGCTTCAGCACCCGCTCTTCTAGAGCCCTGTGGGACACCTGCAAGACAAGGGGTGAGTTGGTTGAGTGATGACGTCATCAGAATGTTGAGTGATGACGTCATCAGAATGTTGAGTGAAAAACCAATGGTGTCATCAGTGTTGAGTGATATACCAATGATGCCATCGGAATGTCGAATGATTAATCATACATTCAGAATGTTGAGTGATATAATAATGATGCCATTAGAATATTGAGTGATATACCAATGATGCACTCAGAATATTGAGTGATATACCAATCATGCACTCAGAATGTTGAGTGATAGATTATTAATATGGTCGTAAACACCTTGACCCAAAATCCCTGACCCAAACACCTTGTCCAAAACACCTCGACCCTAATACTTTCACCCAAACACCCTGACCCAAACATCTTTACCCTAAACACCTTAAAGGTCCACCTTGAACAAAACAATTACAACATCTTAACCATTTCAAGTTGACCCCTTCACCTTGACCCCTACACACAAAACCCCTTAACCACAACAATTTCTTGACCCCCCCCTACACCTTCACACAAACAAATGACCCCCTTACATCCAAAATCCAGCCAACCTCCCAACTCTACCCTAATTACCCCATCCAGACAGATAATCCATAATCCTAACCCACCCACGATTCTAAGCACTAAAACCCACCCCCAAAAAAAACCCTCGCATTAACCCCCTTCATGATTTATTCCCCTCCCATTGTGAATTCCCCCTCGCCACTAACTAACGCTAATCCCAGCACGTGACCTCTAACCTTTCACCCACGACCGCACCGCATGCCGGGATCGTTAGTCTAAATGTTTAATCAAACGAGACTCGGTCCACTAGGTGCGCTATGTTTTATGACGGGCCGAGGATGTAGGAGAAGCTGATTGCAATTAAATAGTCTTAATGGCCACGCTTGCGGGAGGGGCATCTGAAGTTTAAAGAAATAAAATCTAAGACTCTTTTGATCCAGCAATATTATGGCTGATATTCCATCCTGTATCGAAACCTTGAGTAAAGCTATGCAATATATATATATATATATATATATATATATATATATATATATATATATATATATATATATATATATATATATATGTATAAATAAATAAATATATATATATATATATATATATATATATATATATATATATATATAATAAAGGAACTTGTCTTGACTGACAGCATAAAAAATTAATACATTAATAAAATTTACAAAAAACTGTGCCATCATGTCAGAATGTCGCACTGTATCGGTGGGGTGGGCGGGGTCATAGCGGCATGGGTTGAAAGGGGTGGGGATTGGTTGGGTACGGTGGCCCACACATCAGGAGCAATGTTGCGTGACCTGAACGCTGTGGTGTTCTACATACAGCGTGTGAGTTCGTGTGTTTCTATGTTTGTTTGTTTTTTTTGTTTTTACTTTTTCGTTTTTTTTTTTTAATATGACATAGCAGGGGTCGGCAACCTTTTGAGACGAAAGAGCCAAAAGTTACAAATTTACAACATTACCCGGTTTTTAAAGAGCCACTAATTTTTTATGTCAATAGTATATTTGTTTAGGATATATATATATATATATATATATATATATACATATATATATATATATATATATATATATAAATCCTAAACATATCATACTATATATATAATATAAAATAAATAGTTTTGAAAGTATGAAATAATTTTATTTGAATTTGTGTTCAGAGGATCTACTATGTAAGTCAGAGTACTTGCATTTGTTTTGAATTGCTCAAATTTCTCAGTGAAAACATCCTTCATTTTGTTTATATTAATGCTGAAGTGATTGAATAGTAGCATTTCATAACGATATTTTTTTCAGATTTTTCGCAATTAAGTAATTTACCGCTCACTATGTATTCAACAAAAAAAAAAGTATTTTTTTTTTTCGAAATAAACCACTTCTTCAAAGAAGACATAGGCTGGGTTTTCAGTTTTACACTTAGCTGGTTTAGTTTCTTTGAGATATCCACGATGAAGTTGAATGTTTCAATTCGGAATGGACAATGTAATAGGAAGTACACTGAGATAGGGAGTAACTAAATAGAATAGTGAATGTTTTTGTTTATACCTATTGTTATAGCGTTTATTACCGAGTGTTGTCGACTAATATTTTTATGAGTTTTGAAAATAAAATAAAATAATTATTAATATTTGTGCATGGAGCTGAAGAGCCGCAACTGGACACCAAAAGAGCCGCATGCGGCTCGCGAGCCGCAGGTTGCCGACCCCTGACATATAGGATAATACTATAATAGATATAAATGATGGCTTTACAAAGATGTCCCTCGGAAGGAATAACATTGGAAAATTACAAGGAAGAAACATAATATAATGTAAATTATCTAACTTTCAAGAATTAACTATAAAATAAAGCTATTGTGTTCATTTTCAAGCTTAAATGTGGTTTAATTTGTAGAAATATAAAACTTAAAATTTTTGATAAAAGAAACGTGATCATTTTAAACAATTATTTTGAGCAATAGAATAAAACTTAATGCTTTAGAATGTATTTAACCATAAAATTTATCTTTCTTTTTCAGCTATTCGATTATAAATCACCTCCCTTGGTTGGATATGCTTCCCTCCCTTCATTCTCCATTACTTTGTTTTGATTAACCTCTAACATAATTATAATCTTTATTCTAAATTATGGAATTTTCATTACAAAATCATCTGAATGATTTTTTTAACGGTGTCTATGCTAGTTCTATAAATGTCAATTATATACAGATTCGATTATGATGTAACCAAACGGTCGAACCTCGTGGGCATATTTACATGAGAGAGGGTTTTTATTTTTATTTTTACACTTAACTGACTATTTATAGAACAAAAGTAATAAAATATACTTGTTGGCGTGAATATGACGAACATAATTGATACAGGAGAGGGTTAATTGACGTAACCACAGAAATAAATGACGCTTGGAAACTACAGACTTCTACGAAGATATCAGGAAAAAAATCAAATATTCTTACAGACTTGTACGAAGATATAAGAAAAAAAGTCAAATATTCTTACATACGGGTACGAAGATATCAGGAAAAAAATCAAATATTCTTACAGACTTGTACGAAGATATAAGAAAAAAAGTCAAATATTCTTACATACGGGTACGAAGATATCAGGAAAAAAATCAAATATTCTTACAGACTTGTACGAAGATATAAGAAAAAAAGTTAAATATTCTTACATACGGGTACGAAGATATAAGGAAAAAATATCAAACATTACTACAAAGAGCTGGTAGGTCTTTCTATTTGTGAGGTGAACATTTACACAAACAAAAAAATAGCTACACCCGTAACATTCTTTTAAGGCTACTTTAGCTACCAAGTATCTGATATATATGTGCGTTTAAAAGTCAAGCCTTCTATATGTGCGTAGTTATTTAAATAGTAGTGTATAATTTATTTTCTCCTTTTAGTGTACTATTAAATAAAAGCTTGTTATTAAAACGTTTTATGAATTTTTTATCGGATCCAGCCCCCCCCCCCCCCCCCGACGGTCTACCCCCCCCCCCCCTCCCACATCCCCTATTAAGGGGTCTAGTGGTAGAGTTTTTTCCGCCCATGGGCTGTCTCCTGTTGCCACGTACTTAAAAATAATTCAATCTAATTTAAAATATATTCATGGACACAGACGGTCCGCTTTAAAATAGTTTTGAATTTTACCCTAATTTTTATTTATCTATTTTTTTTTTAATTTTAAATTTTAAATTTTTAAAAAAATTTAAATACATTTTTTTTCAATTTAAAACAAGTACACCAACACCAACATATTTTACATATTTCAAACATCAAATAAAACCGAATGATTATTAATTGTACTTAATGACTATTTACATAATGGCATACATATGGTTATACTACGATTGATATGAGGTGTGAAGCAGAGGCGTAGCGACCCTTCCCGGCGCCCGGGGACATACTTTCAATTTGGCGCCCCCCTCGGGAGCAAATTTTCGATTTCCACCCCCCTCAAACTTTCGATTTGCACCCCCCCCTTGAACTTTTCATTTGCACCCCCCCCCCCCCCTCAAAACTTTCAATTTGGCGCCCCCCCCTAAGGTCGGCGCCCGGGGGACATATGTCCCCCCCCCCCCCCCCGCCCCCCCCCCCCCCCCTCGCTACGCCTCTGGTGTGAAGTTAAAATGAAAGTGTTGGAATCCCGGGTGGGGACAGTGTTTCTTCCAGACTTTTTTTCTCCGGGGAGGGGGGGGGGGATACTTGAAATTTTCGGGGGGGGGGGCGGTAGATTTCGGCCCCCCCCCCCCCCCCCCCCCCGACGAAATGCCTGGATGAAAAACTGGTTGGCTTCTTTTTATTATTTGTATGCAAGAAAACGCTTGCTCGCATGAATATAGTGACCCGAAGATCGTCAGCACTCCAAATGCTAACTTCTTCACCTTACTGTACTATCCTGGAAGACTATTCCATGCGTTGTGTAGCGAAACGTGCATGTTTCTCTTTACTTCCAACTCTCCTAACTTTCTCTTGAGTTCTGTAAACTTATCACTCCATAAATGTTTGGGTTTCAAATCCAACAATTTCATTAGAAGAGAACCAACATCAAATCCAAATAGCTCAAACTTAAACTCATTTGTTTTAGTGTTGAGAGGATCTACTATGAACGTCAAGGTACTTGAATTTGTTTTGAATTGGTCAAATCTCTCAGTGAATCCATCCTTCATTTTGTTTATCGTAATGCTGAAGTAATTCATGTTATAAGTAGCATTGGTTTCATCATATTTTTTTTTTCAAATTTATCGAAATTAAGTAATTTATCGCTCTCTGTGTCTTCAACAAAAAATATTTTTCTCGAAACAATCAACTTCTTCAAGCAAGGCATAGGTTGGGTTTCCCTTTCATTGCAGTTTTACATTTAGCTCGTTTAGTTGCTTTGTAATATTTAACATGAAGTTCGATGTTTCAATGCGTGATGGACAATTTAATAAGAAGTACATTGAAATAGGGAGTAACTGAATATTCTAATATGATAGCGAGTGTTTATTGATTATATTTATTATTATATCGCTCATTACCGACTGTTGCAGAACAATATTTTTATGAGTTTTAAAAATAAAATTAATTAATTATAAGTATTTGTTCAATGAGCTGAAGAGCCTCAACTTGACATCAGCAGAGCCGCAGGTTGCCGACCCCTGCTCTAAAGGGATTCAAAATTGACTGATCTATCAAAAAACAACGTTAACTGTCTAAGTTTCAAGAATTAACTTTTAAAATAAAGCTATTGTGTTCACTTTCAAGTTTAAATGTGTTTTAATTTGTGGAGATATTAAGCTTAGCATTTTGATGAGCAAAACGTGATTAGTTTAAAAGATTATTTTACTGAGAAATAGAATCAAACTTAAAACATTAGAATTTATTTTAACCATGACATTTTTTTTCTTTCTTTTTTTTTAGCAATTTGATTATAAATTACCTCCCTTGTTTACTTATGCCCACCGCACCTCCTCTCCATTTCCTAGTTTTGATTACCCTCTACTAACATATATATATATATATATATATATATATATATATATATATATATATATATATATATATATATATATATATATATATATATATATATATATATAAAGGAACTTGTCTTGACTGACAGCATAAAAAATTAAAACATTAATAAAATTTACAAAAAACTGTGCCATTACGTCAGAATGTTGCACTGTATCGGTGGGGTGGGCGGGGACATAGCGGCATGGGTTGAAGGGGGTGGGGATTGGTTGGGTACGGTGGCCCACACATCAGGAGCAATGTTGCGTGACCTGAACGCTGTGATGTTCTACATACAGCGTGTGAGTTCGTGTGTTTCTATGTTTGTTTGTTTTATTTGGGGTTTTTTTTTAATAACACATATAGGATAATACTATAATAGAAACAAATGATGGCTTTACAAAGATGTCCCTCGGAAGGAATAAAACTGAAAAATACTCAGAAAACCATTGTATAATGTAAATTATTTAACTTTTAAGTATTAGCTATAAAATAAAGCTATTGTGTTCATTTTCAAGCTTAAATGTGTTTTAATTTGTAGAAATATAAAACTTAAAATTTTGATAAAAGAAACGTGATCATTATAAATAATTATTTTGAGCAATAGAATAAAACTTAATGCCTTAGAATGTATTTAACCATAACGTTTTTTTTTCTTTTTCAGCTATTTGATTATAAATTACCTCCCTTGGTTGCTTGTGCTTACCTCCCTTCATTCTCCATTTATAGTTTTGATTAACCTCTAACATAATTATAATCTTTATTCTAAATTATGGAATTTTCATTACAAAATCACCTGAATGATTTTTTTAACGGTGTCTATGCTAGTTCTATAAATGTGTTATATACCTCGTGTGCATATTTACATGAGAGAGGGTTTCTATTTTTATTTTTACAGTTAACTGACTATTTATAGAACAAAAGTAATAAAATCTACTTGTAGGCGTGAATATGACGAACATAATTGTTACAGCAGAGGACTTTCGTTCGTTAATTGACGTAACCACAGAAATAAATGACGCTTGGAAACTTCAGACTTCTACGAAGATATCAGGAAAAAAATCAAATATTCTTAAAGACTTGTACGAAGATATAAGAAAAAAAGTCAAATATTCTTACATACGGGTACGAAGATATAAGGAAATAAAAGTCAAATATTCTTACATACGGGTACGAAGATATAAGGAAAAAATATCAAACATTACTACAAAGAGCTGGTAGGTCTTTCTATTTGTGAGGTGAACATTTACACACAAAAAAAAAATAGCTACACCCGTAACATTCTTTTAAGGCTACTTTAGCTACCAAGTATCTGATATATATGTGCGTTTAAAAGCCAAGCCTTCTATATGTGCGTAGTTATTTAAATAGTAGTGTATAATTTATTTTCTCCTTTTAGTGTACTATTAAATAAAAGCTTGTTATTAAAACGTTTTATGAATTTTTTATCGGATCCAGCCCCCCCCCTCCCCCGCCGACGGTCTGCCCCCCCCCCCCTCCCACATCCCCTATTAAGGGGTCTAGTGGTAGAGTTTTTTCCGCCCATGGGCTGTCTCCTGTTGCCACGTACTTAAAAATAATTCAATCTAATTTAAAATATATTCATGGACACAGACGGTCCGCTTTAAAATAGTTTTGAATTTTACCCTAATTTTTATTTATCTATTTTTTTTTTAATTTTAAATTTTAAATTTTTAAAAAAATTTAAATACATTTTTTTTCAATTTTAAAACAAGTACACCAACACCAACATATTTTACATATTTCAAACATCAAATAAAACCGAATGATTATTAATTGTACTTAATGACTATTTACATAATGGCATACATATGGTTATACTACGATTGATATGAGGTGTGAAGCAGAGGCGTAGCGACCCTTCCCGGCGCCCGGGGACATACTTTCAATTTGGCGCCCCCCTCGGGGAGCAAATTTTCGATTTCCACCCCCCCTCAAACTTTCGATTTGCACCCCCCCCCCCTTGAACTTTTCATTTGCACCCCCCCTCAAACTTTCAATTTGGCGCCCCCCCTAAGGTCGGCGCCCGGGGGACATATGTCCCCCCCCCCCCCGCGCCCCCCCCCCCCTCGCTACGCCTCTGGTGTGAATTTAAAATGAAAGTGTTGGAATCCGGGTGGGGACAGTGTTTCTTCCAGACTTTTTTTCTCCGGGGAGGGGGGGGGGGATACTTGAAATTTTCGGGGGGGGGGGGGGCGGTAGATTTCGACGAAATGCCTGGATGAAAAACTGGTTGGCTTCTTTTTATTATTTGTATGCAAGAAAACGCTTGCTCGCATGAATATAGTGACCCGAAGATCGTCAGCACTCCAAATGCTAACTTCTTCACCTTACTGTACTATCCTGGAAGACTATTCCATGCGTTGTGCAGCGAAACGTGCATGTTTCTCTTTACTTCCAACTCTCCTAACTTTCTCTTGAGTTCTGTAAACTTATCACTCCATAAATGTTTGGGTTTCAAATCCAACAATTTCATTAGAAGAGAACCAACATCAAATCCAAATAGCTCAAACTTAAACTCATTTGTTTTAGTGTTGAGAGGATCTACTATGAACGTCAAGGTACTTGAATTTGTTTTGAATTGGTCAAATCTCTCAGTGAATCCATCCTTCATTTTGTTTATCGTACTGCTGAAGTAATTCATGTTATAAGTAGCATTGGTTTCATCATATATTTTTTTTTCAAATTTATCGAAATTAAGTAATTTATCGCTCTCTGTGTCTTCAACAAAAAATATTTTTTCTTGAAACAATCAACTTCTTCAAGCAAGGCATAGGCTGGGTTTCCCTTTCATTGCAGTTTTACATTTAGCTCGTTTAGTTGCTTTGTAATATTTAACATGAAGTTCGATGTTTCAATGCGTGATGGACAATTTAATAAGAAGTACATTGAAATAGGGAGTAACTGAATATTCTAATATGATAGCGAGTGTTTATTGATTATATTTATTATTATATCGCTCATTACCGACTGTTGCAGAACAATATTTTTATGAGTTTTAAAAATAAAATTAATTAATTATAAGTATTTGTTCAATGAGCTGAAGAGCCTCAACTTGACATCAGAAGAGCCGCATGCGGCGAGCCGCAGGTTGCCGACCCCTGCTCTACAGG
Organism: Physella acuta; assembly: GCF_028476545.2. Taxonomy (NCBI): domain Eukaryota; kingdom Metazoa; phylum Mollusca; class Gastropoda; family Physidae; genus Physella; species Physella acuta. Next base: position 73,281 of record NW_026731944.1, on the reverse strand, counting down.
GATTCAAATTTAACTGATCTAACAAAAAAAACGTTAACTGTCTAACTTTCAAGAATTAACTTTTAAAATAAAGCTATTGTGTTCACTTTCAAGTTTAAATGTGTTTTAATTTGTGGAGATATTAAGCTTAGCATTTTGATGAGCAAAACGTGATTAGTTTAAAAGATTATTTTACTGAAAAATAGAATCAAACTTAAAGCATTAGAATTTATTTTAACCATGACATTTTTTTTTCTCTTTTTTTTTAGCAATTTGATTATAAATTACCTCCCTTGTTTACTTATGCCCACCGCACCTCCTCTCCATTTCCTAGTTTTGATTACCCTCTAACATAATTATAACCTCCAGTCAAAATTAAGGAATTTTCCTTACAAAATCGCCTCAATGATTTTTGTAAACGGTGTCTATGCTAGTTCTCTAAACAGTGGCGTAGCCATGATCGTCTCATTAGGGGGGGGGGGGGTTCAATTTTTTTTCCAGCATTATATATATATATATATATATATATATATATATATATATATATATATATATATATATATATATATATATACAAAGGGGTCTATGGGGGGGGGTGTTGTAACCCCCTAACCCCCCACCACCCCCCCTGCCTACGCCACTGTCTCTAAAAGTCTGTAATATACATGTTTGATTCTGACTAATAAAACGGTTGTACCTAGCGTACATATTTACCTGAAAGACTATCTATTTTTACATTTAGGGGGGAAGGGGGGGGGGGGGGGGGGCTCCGTAATTTTGTGATGGTGTGTTAAGTGGGGGAGTGGGGCGAATGTTCAGATGGTATGACGTCACACTTTTGCATGTTATAAAAAAGCGATAATAGAAAACGCATTTTAGCCGTTATTTCGCGTTTTAGAAAACTGTTTTAATAAACTGTATTAGGAATTTATTAAAATACCATATGTTGACAGTGGGCAGACAAGATTTTGGAAAAATACCGTATTTTAAGAAAAATTCAACTGCAATTTTGAGGGGGGTTGAAGGCTGAGGTGTAACGTTATTTTAGGGGGTCAGGTTTTTTGTGACGATTTGTGACGGAGTGGAGGAGGGGAGGTAAAAATAGTCCCAAAAAAGTGTGACGTCATTTATTGATGACCCCCCCCCCCTTCCCCTTAACTGACTATTGAATATTGACTATTACAAAAGTAATTAAAATATCGTCGTCGGTGTTACTATGACGTACATATTTGTTAAAGGAGAGGACGTTTGTTCGTTGATTCACGTAAGCAGTGTTTCTTCCAGACTTTTTTCTCCGGGGGGAGGGGGGGGGGCACCTGAAATTTTCGGGGGGGGGGGGGGGCGGTAGACTTCTTCGGGGGGGGTGGACACTGTTGAAAGTATATATTTTCTATATCAATTATATAAAATTCATTTCGTTCGGGGGGGGGGGGGGGGCGGTAGAATTTTTTCGGGGGGGGGGGGGGGGGGCCGAAGAGACGCCTGGAAGAAACTGTACGTAAGCATATAAATAAATGAAGCTTAGAAATACAGGCTTGTTCGAAGATATAAAGAAAAAAATCAAATATTCTTACAGACGTGCGAAGATAGCAGGAAAAAAAACAAATATTCTTACAGACTTGTACGAAGATATCACACAAAAATCAAATATTCTTACAGACTTGTACGAAGATATCACACAAAAATCAAATATTCTTACAGACTTGTACGAAGATATCACACAAAAATCAAATATTCTTACAGACTTGTACGAAGATATCACACAAAAATCAAATATTCTTACAGACTTGTACGAAGATATCACACAAAAATCAAATATTCTTACAGACTTGTACGAAGATATCACACAAAAATCAAATATTCTTACAGACTTGTACGAAGATATCACACAAAAATAAAATATTCTTACAGACTGGTATCAGGATATCGACAAAAATCAAATATTCTTACAGACTTGTGCGAAAAAATAAGAAAGAAAAAAAAAATCCAATATCCCTACAGAGAGCTGGTAGGTCTATCTATTTGTGAGGTGAACATTTGCACAAACAAAACAAAAATAATTACACCCGAAAACTTTTTTGCAAGGCTACTTTAGCTACCAAGTATCTGAAAAAGTTGTTCTAAATACTGTCATCTCCGTCTTTCCTTCTCTCTCCTTCTCTGCACCCCCTCTTCCTCTCTCTCTCTCTCTCTCTCTCTTTCTTCCCTCTCTTCGCCCTCTCTCCCTCTCCCCTAACTCGCATTCTCTTTCATTATCTCTATTTTAGGCTAAAAATTAATTCCTCAGTTAATACCCGTTAATACCACAGTTAATACCTCAGTTAATACCTCAGTTAATACCTCAGTTAATACCTCAGTTAATACCTCAGTTAATACCTCAGGTTATACCTCAGTTAATACCCGTTAATACCTCAGTTAATACCTCAGTTAATACCTCAGGTTATACCTCAGTTAATACCTCAGTTAATACCTCAGTTAATACCTCAGTTAATACCTCAGTTAATACCTCAGTTAATACCTCAGGTTATACCTCACTTAATACCTAAGTTAATACCTAAGTTAATAATACCTCAGTTAATACCTCGGATATACCTCAGTTAATACCTCAGTTAATACCTCAGTTAATACCTCAGTCAATACCTCAGTTAATACCTCAGCTTATACCTCAGTTAATACCTCAGCTAATACCTCAGGTTATACCTCAGTTAATACCTCAGTTAATACCCCAGTTAATACCTCAGTTAATACCTCAACTAATACCTCAGTTAATATCTCAGTTAATATCTCAGTTAATACCTCAGTTAATACCTCGGATATACCTCAGTTAATACCTTAGTTAATACCTCACCTATTACTAATACACTTGAAAATACTTTACCTTATTCTAGACAAGAGGTTTTTTTAACTCCCACACGGCTCGTCAACTGAATGTTACAGGTTTATACAGGCAGGATTGGTCCACTGTGGCCGAAACTTTAAAAACAATTTATTCTTCTTCTTCTTCGTTCTTAATTTTAGTGTTGGAAGGTATCCCCTCCAGCACAATTAAGAATACGTGTCAACTGGTTATGCGCCATTGAGGCCATTGACTGCGATTTCAGCCTGCTTTTCTTTCTGGATTTGTTTCGAAGGCCTTGTCCAACCAAGAACAAACTACAAGCAGCAGTTAACTGTTGTTTGATTTTGGAGTTGTTTCTCCTAGAAGAGTGGCTGTCCCCAGCTAACGAGCCTCATCTGCCCGAGGGTTCGAACTCGAGACTTTTCGGTTTAGCAACCATGAGCTTTACCGACTCGTGTATGGATTGTTCTAACCAAAGTTTCAACAATAGTTTGGAAGTGTGCCCAATATTTTTAGTGTGTGTAGTTTACAGCGTCAGTTTGCCTTGCATGTTCGCTTTGGTATTATGGTTTTCATCATCGGCGTGTGAGGGATGCTACATATTTACAATAGTAATATTTCTTTCTGACATGTACTTTCATTCATTCAACGGGTTTACTTACTCGTAATAAGAAACGACTAATTACAAATTTATTTTACAAATGATATATTCCAATGTAAAAGTGTAAATGATGGGTTATTCAATAATCGAAACATCTTTGTTTTATCTTATTCGGAAATCGGTGTTAACAATGTCATCAAAATGTCCCTACTTGAGGGATCCAAAATTATACTTAATTTATTTGTAAAAGGACACACTACAAATGAAAATTATCAGACTAGGCGAATTATATTATGAAATAAAACTATTGTGCTTCAGTTGACAACTTTGCATGTTTTTTAATTTGTAACATTGTAAAAGTTATTATTTTGAAACGAAATTCGTAACCAATTTAAATATTATATTTTGTATGAAATAAAATGATTTTAACGTGTTAAAATTTCTTACATATGCATGACCTCTTTTCTTTTTAAAAATGTTTGATAATTAAAACACGTTATTTCCCTTGGTTAAAATAATCATAGCTTCACAAATGGGAAGTAATATTTACTACTAGTCGACCCGCGGCGTAACATACGTCGCTATTTAGTGACCAAAGACTTTCCCCGACAGTGTTTCTTTTAGACTTTTTTTTCCAGGGACGACGACACATGAACTTTGTATATAATTCTATATGAATTATATTTCGTTAGGGGGGGGGGGGGCGTTCTTCGGAGTGGGGGGGGGGGGGGGGGGGGGGGTGGCAAGAGATGCCTGAAAGAAACTGGCCCTCGAACTGATATTTGATAGTTAATTCGGCCCTCGGGTTGAAAAGTTTGGAGACCCCTGGTTTAGACCAACGTGTGTGGCTAGCAGAAAATATACGTGCTCTTTAGCTTTCAGTTGATTATCAAAATATGTAATGAGAAGAAACTATACGCTCTCTCTCTCTCTCTCTCTCTCGTCTCTCAGCCTACATATCTCTGTCCTCAGACTTCAACGTGTGATAGAAAGTATACGCTCTCTCTCTTTCTTTCTTCCCCATGTCACTCTCCCATATCTCCCCCTCTCTTCCATCCCCCTCCCCCGTCTATCTTTCTCTACCCTCACCCTCTCTATCTCCGTCCTCAATTAGACTTCAACGTGTTTGATAAGGCAGAAGTATCCGCGCTCTCTCTCTCCCTCCCCATCTCTCTCTTCCCCCCTCTCTCTCATACACACTCTTTTCCCTCACCCTGCCTCTATTCTTCTCTCTCTCTCTCTCTCTCTCTTTCTTTCTTTCTTTCTCTCTCTCTCACTCTCTTTCTCCCTCTTTCTCTCTCTCTCTCTCCCTTTCTCACTCTCTCTCTCTCCCTCTCTCTCTCTCTCTCAGACTCCAATGTATTCGAGATTTTCACGATGACATGATCTCAGCGACTTTTATCCCCTCTCTGTTAATTTACACCATAAGTATTATGCACTCTCGCGACATATTTTAGATTATTCACATTTTTATCATGCAAACTGGCCGGCCAATTCTGCTTCACCTGCGATGTAGACATGAACCACCTTAACTTTTACATTGGATTACAAAGGAAAAACAAACTTGAAATACTTTAATTGTTTAGAATAACTTAACTAGTACTATTTATGGTCGAGAGGTTCTTTAGCCCCCCCCCCCTCCCCCCCCCCCTCACACACACGTTTGATACCCCGAAGGTCAGCTTACGTGTACTGATGACCAAAGGTAAAATATGATGTAGTTTGTTTTATGGCAAAAAAAAAGTTTAAAAAAAATGTTCGTTATGATAATGATGTCCCTTGTTAAGAGATCCAAAATTAATTCAAATAGTGAAATAAACCAAATTTTCTCTTAAGATGATAAACTATTTAGAACTACTTATTTAAAAAGTGCTAATGTGTTTGTGCTTTCAACTATTAATGATTTTTAATTTATCGCGTTACAAAAGTAATTACTTTGAAAAGATTTTAATTTATTTTGAATATTTGTTTTAATCAACAATAAAATTAAACTCAGTGTTTTAGAATTTGTTATTTATGCATGACTTGTTTTTCTCGAAATAGTTTTTAGCAATTTAAGTATAGATTATTTCCCTTGTATAAAATCTTTTGTGAAGGGAGGTAATTTATATTCTAGCCCTCAACACCTTCCTCCATTATTTTGCATTGATTAACATCGATCATTATTATTTAGTTTTATTTTTGCAGTAAACGGACTGTTAATAAAAACATAATATTTGTGAACGGGAATATAATGTATATAAGTTCTAAAGAAGAAGGCTTTCGTTGAATAAGTAACGCATGCGTAAAAATGCGTACAACAAGTTAAAAGTAGAAAATAAATGTTCTTTAAATATATAACAATGCGCTACTCTTATATTAGCTAGAGCTATGTAGATTTGGGTTATACGTAGATTTGGGGCCATATGTGGATTTGGGGCCATATGTGGTTTTGGGCCCTATATAGATTTGGAGCCACTTGTGGATTTTTGGCTATTGGATAATGGACCATATGTGGATTAAGCAGACATATCAATGTGGATTTAGAGCCATATCTGGATTTGGGCCATATGTGGATTTGAAGCCATGTGTTGATTTGGGGCCATATGTGGATTTGAAGCCATATCTGGATTTGGGCCATATGTGGATTTGGGGCCATATGTGGATTTTTGGCCATATATGGATTTTTTGTCATATGTGGATATAGGGCCATATGTGGATTCGGAACCATATGTGGATTTGAGGCCATATGTAGATTTGAAGCTATATGTGGATGTAGGGTAATTACTAGATTTTGGGCCATATGTGGATTTGGGGCCCTATGTTATTTTTTACTTTCTCGTATATACGAAGTATAGAGAAAGTCTTGTAATCGTGCAAAAAAAAAATCGAGATTTTTGCAAATCTCGACGTTTTACATCTCACTGATACGGAAAAACATAATTTTGCAATCTTGTCCGTATGTCTGTGTGTGTGTGTGTGTCCGTGTGTAAACACGATAACTTGAGTACCGTTACAGCTAGGTTGATGAAATTTCATATATAAGTATTTTATCAAAATCGTAGATCCGTATCAACTTTTGAGCGATTTCCGATAACCGGAAGTGGTACTTTTTCTACTTTGAATTTTTCAAAAGCCTATAACTTAAGTACTATTTCAGATAGATAAATGAAATTTGATATGTAAGTAAAAGATCTAATTCTCTACCTTCTGTCAAATTTTGAGTAATTTCCGTTGACCGAAAGTACTTATTTACGCTATTTCCGATTTCTCAAAAAACGCGTGTAAATTTATAAAGTACTAATAAGATTGCGCACTATTATGCACATCTTTATTTAGCGTTCACTTGGTGTGCATTTCTTTTTTCTACGAGATTATATTCTATTTTTAAAAATTTGAGTAATTAAAGTGGATTAAAAATTATGTCTAGAAGTCTATATCCCGAGTTGCCATCCCCCATAGTGTTATATTAGAATATTCGAGAAAGTTTAGGGGAGATCACTCCCGGTTTATTTTGGTTGGGTTTTGTCAACTTTACAAAGTATAATTCAAGTAATTCTCTTGTTACACATTTAGTTCAAAGTAACTTCTACAATCTATAGTATAAAAGCTATAATAAAACTCTAAGAAAGGCTACATAAAAAAAATTATAGCAGAATTACTTTCAAACTTCACCCATCAAACCCTGAAATTGCCATAATTAGAAAATTTTTCCACCATTTTGTATCTAACCCGATCCTTCACAAAAAATATCCTTTCCCCCCCCCCCCCCCCCCAACCCCCTTCACTAGGTTTGTCTGACTTATCCGACTGCTAAGGTGTGGATGCTGATTCGTTCTTTAATGTGACATGTAATTGTTTGTGACACGTCATTTGGCACGCATATATCTGAGGAAATAATCGACAGCGCTCGCTGGCTGTCAAAATGTTTGTTGTGTAGGATCAATCATAAACACGCATGTCAATATTTAGTTTGTGTCATCTCTATAATTAGACATTGGCGTCCTTTTGTTTGGCAACAAAGGAATTTTTAAGGGAACAGTTCGGTTCATTAAAAAATATAAACAATGTATGAGCAGGAAGCGATGACAGCTGGTGTTTATGTCTAGACGGCTCGTCTTTGATTTCTCAGGAAGCAGCCGCATGTGTCTTGTGTTTGATAATTAAAAGCAGCCAACACAAGATTATTGTGTTAGCAAAAAAAAAAACCGTTCCTTTGACAAGCCATGCGGTGGGCATGTTGGGTTTAATCATCTGTTTACAACTTTAATTTCGTGGCACGCTTAACATCGCAGACGCTAGCTGTTGTTCGTTTCACACACACACACACACATACACACACACACACACATACACACACCACACACACACACATACACACACACACACACATACACACACCACACACACACACCACACGCACCACACACACACACACCACACCACACCACACCACACACACACGCAACACGCACCACACACACCACACACACACACACACACACACATACACACACCCACACACATTTACCGATAATCCGCCCCTGATGCTATGGTAACCTTGTGACTGTGTATTGTATGTCGTCTTATGTATAAAGAAGGTTATGATAACTACATTGTACAACCTTTCGCTCTACTCTCCACTACACCAACAACATAATACAACATTTCGTACTACTGCCATTATACCAACTACAAAATACAACATTTTATCCAACTTTCCACTATACCAACTATAAAATAGATGTTGTCATATTCTCCACTATACCAACAATATAATTCAACCTTCATCATACTATTCTTTGCTTCAATCATTCCCATCTTGTTTATTTTAATTACGTTTTCAAACATGGATCTAACGTTTTAAGCCAGGTTTAAACAATAAAATATTGAAGCTTCACTGATGGATGTAAACTCAGTGTGGTCCGGACGCGGCCCGCGGTTCTTTATGTTTCAAACATAGAAGAGAAACTAACCTGAAAGACGTAGGTCTCCTCAAACTTTGGGTGACAAGTTTTCCTGCGGAATTTGGACTGTAGGTACCGCCTCTCGTCTGGCATCAGGAATAACCTGAGTGGTGGAGTAAAGTAAAATTATTTGATCAAATAGTGGAGGTAGAGTAAAATTGTTTGATCAAATATTGGAGGTAGAGTAAAATTATTTGATCAGGAATAACGTGAATAGTGGGCTAGAGTAAAGATATTTGATCAGGAATAACATGCATGTATATCTCCTTTTGCCTGCTCGTGCCCAAGACACATATGATCTCGGCATATGAAGCACTATGCCCAGCCGCCTTTGCTTTCTCTCACAAGAGTTAGGTACCCATCATGGCTGGGTCGACTCAGGGACTTTCTACTGAATTGAACCCGGATTCAAACTCGCGACTTTCGGATTAGCAGTCGAGTTCTCTATCGCTAGGCCACACATTCCCATAACTTGCATGTTAGGTGTAGAAAAAACAATGATTCGATCAGGATTAACCTTCGTATTTGATATTTTTAAAGATGATTTAATCAGAAATAGCTTGTGTTGCAGACGTAAAAAAGGTTTTGTAGACAAAATGTGCATGCAATAAATTATGAAAAAATTAATCAATTTTAAACTTGTTTAGCTAATGTCCACCATCTGATGTCTTTTCTTACGGCTAATCCCGTGATTGCGTGCACTATACGAGCTATGTAAACACATTTTTTTGCATCACGTGGTTTACTGCACTATACGAACTATGTAAACAGTTTTTTAATCACGTAATTTACTGCACTATATGAACTATATAAACACAGTTTTTTAAATGTCAACACCGCCCTACACCTTATTCTTGCCTGTGCAGCCGCATCTATATTCAATAGTCTAACCACCTTCCTGCACAACCACCTCACACCCCACCCATCCTACGATTGCCTACACTACCCCACCCATCTTCCGATTGCCTACACTACCCCTACCCATCTTACGATTGCCTACACTACCCCACTCATCTTACGATTGCCTACACTACCCCACTCATCTTACGATAGCTTACACTACCCCACCCATCTTTCGATTGCCTGCACTACCCCACCCATCTTACGATTGCCTACACTACCCCACCCATCTTTCGATTGCCTGCACTACCCCACCCATCTTACGATTGCCTACACTACCCCACCCATCTTTCGATTGCCTACACTACCCCACCCATCTTTCGATTGCCTACACTACCCCACCCATCTTTCGATTGCCTACACTACCCCACCCATCTTACGATTGCCTACACTACCCCACCCATCTTACGATAGCCTACACTACCCCACCCATCTTTCGATTGCCTGCACTACCCCACCCATCTTACGATTGCCTACACTACCCCACCCATCTTTCGATTGCCTGCACTACCCCACCCATCTTTCGATTGCCTGCACTACCCCACCCATCTTACGATTGCCTACACTACCCCACCCATCTTTCGATTGCCTGCACTACCCCACCCATCTTACGATAGCCTACACCACTCCCATCTTACGATTGCCTACACTAGCCCACCCACCTTACGATTTCCTACACTATCCCACCCGTCTTACGATTGCCTACACTACACCCACCTTACGATTTCCAACACTACCCCCGCGATTGCCTACACTACCCTACCCATCTTACGATTGCCTACACTACCCCACCCATCTTACAATTTCCTACACTGCCCCTGAGATTGCCTACACTACCTTACCCATCTTACGATTGCCTACACTACCCCACCCATCTTACAATTTCCTACACTGCCCCTGAGATTGCCTACACTACCCCACCCACCTTACGATTGCCTAGACTACCCCACCAATCTTACGATTGCCTACACTACCCCACCAATCTTACGATTGCCTACACTAACCCTGCGATTGCCTACACTACCCCACCCATCTTACGATTGCCTACACTACCCCACCAATCTTACGATTTCCTACACTACACCCACCTTAGGATTGCCTACAATACCCCCACCCACCTTACAGTTGCCTACACTACCCCACCAATCTTACGATTGCCTACACTACCCCAGCGATTGCCTACACTAACCCAGCCATCTTACGACTTCTCAGCCGACAACTCTCGCAGAAAATGTCCCGATTGATATGTGGACCGCCAGATTTACTGGGCGCGCAACTCAATTTACATAGAAATCGAATCGCGGCGCCAGACAATGGCTTCTTGCAGGTCTGCGCTCTCTCTGCCTCTCTCTCTCTCTCTCTCTCTCTCTCTCTCTCTCACCCCACCCCCCCCCTCTCTCTCTCTCTATCTCACTGCCGGCATCTGATTACGTCAATGCAAGATTACGCCGAGTTGACCGATACAAGATCACGAACGTGATCTGGGGGACAGTGCGCGTCACGTGACCACGCCGGCACGTGATCACGTCCATGCCAGATGACGCCGAAAAGGCCGATAACACATTGCGAACGTGATGTCAGTACACTGCTTGTCACGTGATCACCCCTGTGGGAGGGGATTTCTCGAGATCAAGTCACCACAAGATCACGTCACCACAAGATTACCTCACCACAAGATTACCTCACCACAAGATCACGTCACCACAAGATCCCGTCAGCACATTATCACGTCACCACAAGATCACGTCAAAACAAGATCACGACACCACAAGATCACGTCACCTCAAGATCACGTCACCACAAGGTCACGTCACCTCAAGATCACGTCACCACAAGATCCCGTCAGCACATTATCACGTCACCACAAGATCACGTCAAAACAAGATCACGACACCACAAGATCACGTCACCTCAAGATCACGTCACCACAAGGTCACGTCGCCACAAGATCACGTCACCACAAGATCACGTCAACACAAGATCACGTCACCACAAGATCACGTCACCACAAGATCACGTCACCACAAGATCACGTGCCGTGATGTACCTACAGTACCCCAGCATCACGCTGCAGAGATCCGTGACACGGAGGTACTATAAGTACTGTTGTCTCATGTCATGATCACGTGATATCATGCTATCAGCTCAACTATTGACACATTCCTTACAATTAACTTTTGTCGTAAAATCGAGGAATTTTTCAGTCCCTTTTACATTTTAACGTCTGCGTTTAGTTTTTTTTTACACATTCCTTACAATTAACTTTTGTCGTAAAATCGAGGAATTTTTCAATCCCTTTTACATTTTAACGTCTGCGTTTAGTTTTTTTTTTCTTAGCCAATGAAAGAACAGGGATTTCTTTCCATTTCGAATTACTAGTCACAAATTATGTGAGGCTCTCACGCAATACATAGATCGGATTATTCAATTTACGCTGGAAAAATGGTAACAGTATAGGGGGCAGCACCCATATCCCACTGAATGTTTGTAATAGTATAGGGACCAGCACCCATATCCATTTGAGTAGTTGTAATAGTGTAGGGACCAGCACCCATATCCAACTACATGGTTGTAATATTATAGGGACTATCACCCATATCCCACTAAATGGTTGTAACAATGTTGTAACCAGCACCCATATCCCACTGAATAGTTGTAATAGTGTAGGGACCAGCACCCATATCCCACTAAATGGTTGTAACAATGTTGTAACCAGCACCTATGTTGTAACCAGCACCCATATCCCACTAAATGGTTGTAACAATGTTGTAACCAGCACCCATATCCCACTAAATGGTTGTAACAAACCAGCACCCATATCCGACTAAATGGTTGTAACAATGTTGTAACCAGCACCCATATCCCACTAAATGGTTGTAACAATGTTGTAACCAGCACCCATATCCCACTAAATGATTGTAACAATGTTGTAACCAGCACCCATATCCCACTAAATGGTTGTAACAATGTTGTAACCAGCACCCATATCCCACTAAATGATTGTAACAATGTTGTAACCAGCACCCATATCCCACTAAATGATTGTAACAATGTTGTAACCAGCACCCATATCCCACTAAATGGTTGTAACAAACCAGCACCCATATCCCACTAAATGGTTGTAACAATGTAAGGGACAGCACCCTGAACAGTGTAGGGACTAGCACCTATATCCCACTGAATAGGTGTAACAATGTAAGGGACAGCACCCTGAACAGTGTAGGGACTAGCACCTATATCCCACTGAATAGGTGTAACAATGTAAGGGACAGCACCCTGAACAGTGTAGGGACCAGCACCCATATCCCACTAAATGACTGAAACGGAAGTGACTGGCCCGCGCATTAAAATTAATCAATTAGAAATCTTCCTCAAATTATCCTCCCCAAAGAACCCACTCCTGCTATTTCCCATGCGATGGACCCTGACTCGTGTTTTGTGAATAAAATATAACAATCTTTTAAATGTACCGGAGCAAAAATTATCGATTCATTTTTTTTTTTTTAATGAACGACAGCATGGGGCCGCTATTTTTATCTCGAATTTTCGCGCTTGCCTCCCTTGAAGCATTACTCCATCCTGTTGTCGTCTGCCTGTGTTTTTTTGGCTCACGAGATTCGTCTGCTCGATGTTAACTTTTGTTTTCGTGGTTGTTTTTTTTTTTACCCCAACGATGTGAAAAAAAAATTGTATTTGACCCTTGAATTTTGAGGACACGAAGATCACGGTTCCCATTACAAAGAGCTGAATTGTCCCCGTGGAAAAAAAATGGAAAGAGTGAAATAGAGAATCTCACAAAATACGATTAAACTTGATGTCGAATTATGGTTTTTAACACAACATAGTTCAGAGACGCTTTATTGTTTTCCAAAATCTAAGGTTGTACTGCATATATTTCACATAATTAATTTTTTTTTACATTTTTCTTTTCAAAATTCGATACAAATGTCTGTTTTTCACAAAAAATATTGCTTAATTTTATTTTATTTGTTTTAATTGGAGAGCTTATCTTTTTTCCTTCTTTTCTGTGTTTGTAGCAGTGCGTTTCTTTTTGTTTAAATTCTTGCTATCTAGAGTTGTCCAAAAACTAAATAATGAGATTTCAAAGAGCCCGTACTAGTGTTATCAGTTTTGTGATTGTTTTCCCGCTTAAAATATAATAGTACACGAATGTATATTTTATATTCATTGAATTTATTATACGGCAGATGCGTTTCAAAACATTCCTAATATTTAATTCTTATTTTTTTTATTTAATACACACTATTTTGAAATTTTCAGCATTTCGTTTATCAACATTACCTCACTGTAGGATTACCTCCCTCTTTTTATTTACATAGAGTAGCATCCCCTACGTCAAGAGCTTCTTCCCGCGTCTAGCCGATGGATTGAGAATTACAAGGAGGGACATTAGAAGACATTTCGTTACAAGACGCTTGCGTGATGTTTACTTTCCATTCGTGTCTGCGTGACGTATGTCAAATGACATGCGCTAGTGACGTATTTTGCTGACGTGTGTGACTCTATGATGTATTTGATGGACGATTCTCCATGACGTATTTAATTGAGGTGTCTCAATGACGTATTTAATGAACGTGTCTTCATGACGTATTCAATGGGCGAGTTTTAATGGTGAGTGTCTCAAAGTCGTGTTATTAACTTATATTGGTGTGTTTAAACAAGGTTATCTGAACACCTGACTTCTACTGAGTCTAAACGCCTGATCTCAACTGTGTTTGTATTTATACTTGACTTAGCTGTATCCATTCGCTTAACTTTGGCTATGTCTAAAAGGCCTGACTTAAGCTTTTTCTAAACGCCTGACTTCAACTTTGTCTAAACACCTGACTTCAGCTTTATATAATTACCTGACTGCAACTGTGTTTAAACGTCTAACTTCAACTGAATCAAACGCCTGACATCAGCTGTATCTAAACGCCTGACTTCAACTATGTCTAGACGACTGTCTTCAACATAGTACCCACAACATCGCGGCCTTCAACTAAGTGTATCGCGCTTAGAGCGTAACCTAGTTAGATAAGAATGGATTTTTTAAAATTCCGGGCAAATCTTTGAATGTACGCGTAGATCTTCATTTCCATTGGATCAAACCTCGCTTGGTGGGTTGTTGGGAGTTGTCCTTCCATGAATCTCATACAATCGGGTTTGTGGTGTAGAGTGGGGGGGGGGGGTAGAAAGGGGTGGGATAGAGAGGTGTACAGGGGGAGGGATAGAGAGGTGAGGGGGAGTAATAGAGAGGTGGAGGGGGGAGGGGGAGGGATAGAGAGGTGGAGTGGGGTAAAGGGGTGGAGGGGGAGGGATAGAGAGGTTTACGAGGGGGAGGATAGAGAGGGGGAGGTAAAGAGGTGGAGGGGCAGGGATAGAGAAATGTACGGGTGAGGGATAGAGAGGTGTACGGGGGAGGGAGTGATAGAGAAGTGTACGGGGGAGGGATAGAGAGGTGTACGGGGGAGGGAGTGATAGAAAAGTGTACGGGGGAGGGATAGAGAGGTGTACGGGGGGGGGGGGGGGCGAGGGATAGAGAAATGTACTGGGGGAGGGAGGGATAGAGATGTGTATGGAGGGATAGAGAGGTGGAGGGGAGGGGGAGGTAGAGAGGTGGAGAGGGAGGGATAGAGAGGTGTACGGGGGAGGGATAGAGAGGTGGAGGGGGGAGGGGGAATAGAGAAGTGTACGGGGGAGGGATAGAGAGGTGGAGGGGGGAGGTTAAGAGGTGGAGGGGGGAGGGATAGAGAGGGGAGGTTAGGAGGTGGAGGGGATCTCATCGGATCAATCTGTCTGCTCTTGTTGAGAGAAACCGTGTATCAAATCTTGGCGAGCTCTTTTGTACGCGGAGATTCTAAAAGCTGACGAGCATTATTTATGAGGCTACACGAGAACGATTTGCTACGTCTAGCTACAGCTAGCCGCTTTATGCTGCTCGGGTTATGTGGCTATCGCATACATATGTTTTTCGTTTAATATGCGGTGAATGATTTGTATGTGATTTCTGTGAGAGGCTGTTGGCTTGTTGGTTAGTTTGTGTTGTAGGTACGGATATACGTTATTTGATAGGAGAAAACGTCTGTGATTAGTAATGGCCCTTTGTAAGATTTAATTTGTTTGTGTTTGCTAATTTTTTTTCTGTTTGCGCAGTTTTCCGTTGCGCGGTTTTCCGTTTGCGCAAATTTCAGTCACATTTTGATCGAATCTATACTTTGTACTAATCAACCCATGTACGAATTAAGTTACAATTTATATACGAATACGAATTCCGTTAGTTGAAGCATGCACATTTTATATGAATATTCCATTTATATTTGAAACTATGCTATTTGTTTAATACTACACTTTGTATGCGCCTGCATTTTTATACGATCTACACTTTTTGCAATACCCTATACATATTGCGCAAACGTACACTTTTACAAGTTTCATACGAACTTGCACGTCCCCCGCTTTTAGTACGAGCCCACATTATTAATTTTATCTTTTATTTTTATATGAATTTACACCTTACCTACGAACCTACACTTTTTGTTCGAACCTACACTTTTCGTACGAGCATGCACTTTTCGTACGAGCATGCACTTTTCGTACTAGCATACACTTTTCGTACGAGCATGCACTTTTCGTACTAGCATACACTTTTCGTACTAGCATACACTTTTCGTTCGAGCATGCACTTTTCGTACTAGCATACGCTTTTTGTACTAGCATACACTTTTCGTACAACCATACACTTTTCGTACTAGCATACACTTTTCGTACTAGCATACACTTTTCGTACTAGCATACACTTTTCGTACTAGCATACACTTTTCGTACTAGTATACACTTTTCGTACTAGCATACACTTTTCGTACTAGAATACACTTTTCGTACTACCATACACTTTTCGTACTATCATACACTTTTCGTACTACCATACACTTTTCGTACTAGCATACACTTTTCGTACTACCATAAACTTTTCGTACTAATATACACTTTTCGTACTAGCATACACTTTTCGTACTAGAACACACTTTTCGTACTACCATACACTTTTCGTACTATCATACACTTTTCGTACTATCATACACTTTTCGTACTAGCATACACTTTTCGTACTACCATAAACTTTTCTTACTAGCATACACTTTTCGTACTAGCATACACTTTTCGTACGAGTCTCTACATTTCA
The DNA here is from genome assembly GCF_028476545.2 of Physella acuta. Lineage (NCBI taxonomy): Eukaryota > Metazoa > Mollusca > Gastropoda > Physidae > Physella > Physella acuta. The sequence continues at coordinate 56,830 of NW_026731944.1, read as the reverse complement.
TACTACCTTAGAGTTTCTGCACTACCCCAACACATGACGCAGAGACCAGAAATTGTACACAGGGAAGCCAAAGGAGGCGTGTCAAGACAGGAGCCGTGGGGTATCCACGACAGGGAGGGAGGGGGGGGGGGTGGGGAAGAAATACAAAGGCGTTATATTACTAAAAGTCATTCATTTTTTTTTTTATATTTTCAATTTATTTTTGTAATTTGAAGCGAACAAAACAACTCAGCTGTCTGTGTATTATTATTTTTTTAAGTTTTCAAGTTTTAAATTTCTGCTACGTCGTGGTGCAATGTCCTTAAATTTTGCACTATTTATTTTAAGGGGTAATCAACAGAAAGTGAATAGGTCCAACTGCATTTTGTAAAAGTTTCGCTTTTGATTTAAATCAGTGGTTAATTTGCACTCAGTTAACAAAACTGGCTTTTGAAATTCAACACGCATTTGAAAAAAAACTGGCAATATGAAAAACATAACCATTGGGAAAAAAACTGGCCATGAGTACCAAGCTAGCAATAATAAAACTGGTAACTGGGAAAACAGGCAATTTTGAATAATTACCATAAGTATTAAATCGGCAATAGGAAAACTGGCAATTTAAAAAAAAACTGGCCATAGTAATAAAATTGGCAATTGGAAAGCCTAAATGTAAGAATAAAGCTGTCTATACACCGTAAGTTTCCTTTCGAACCTAACGGTCAATTGAGCAGGTAAAGTAGAGTTTACTTAGAGTCAACATTACGCCCAGCCGCCTTTACTTTCCATAACGGAAACAATGTGTCTTTCAGAGATGTGAAGACGTTCTACGTTTTAGAACCCGGATTAGAACTGGAGACTTTCAGGTTGGCAGTCGTATGCTCATTCGACTACTCTGTCCCATTGCTATACACCGTGCCATATGTAAAATCTTGGCCCAGAAAGTATAACTGATATATACTCCGTGCAATATGTAAAGTCTTACCCCAGAATGAAGAACTGATTTCCCAGAAAGTAAAACTGATTTCCAAGAAAGTAAAACTGATCTATACTCCTTGCAATTTATAAAATCTTGCCCCAAAAAGTAAAACTAATGTATAAACCGTGCAATGTGTAATACTTGCCCCAGAAAGTAAAACTGATCTATACACCGTGCCATGTGTAATATTTACCCCAAAAAGTAAAACTAATGTATCCACAATGCCATGTGTAATACTTGCCCCAAAAAGTATAACTAATGTATACACCGTGCCATGTGTAATACTTGCCCCAGAAAGTAAAACTAATGTATCCACAATGCCATGTGTAATACTTGCCCCAAAAAGTATAACTAATGTATACACCGTGCCATGTGTAATACTTGCCCCAGAAAGTAAAACTGATCTTTACACCGTGCCATGTGTAATACTTGCCCCAGAAAATAAAACTAATTTCTTCCTGATTGAGAGTTCCCGTGGGGCCATGCAAATTGCATGACCTGGTTCAGCCGAGCGTGAAAAAGCTGTCTAATATGAAATCATGGAGCGGTTAACGTCACGTGGTGGCCGTGTGGGCGGAGTTTTCTTGAGCATTCTATTTCAGGCATGTTTGACTTGTAACAGCCACACTGGATAAACCACTGATGTCCACTTTTTGTAATTTTTGTGTTAGTGCCATATACTCATGTTATGCTTGTGTATATATATATATATACTAGATAAATGGCCCGTTGAGGAAGGGTACAACGGGCGCTAGGCTGATAGTGCTGTCTCTTTTCTCTAAACTAAAACCATCCCACCCCCCCCCCACACACCCCCACCCCCCCCACCCCACACACACCACCCCCACCCCCACCCCCCACCCCCACACACACCTCCACCCCCCACACACAACCCACCCCCACCCCCACCCCCACCACCCCCACCCCCCCACACACCTCCCCCCACCCACCCCCACCCACCCACCCCCACCCCCCAAAAAAACATGTCTACCGTCCCATTCAACGAAATATAATTATATACTTTTTCCAGTGTCCGCCCCCTTCCCGAAAATTCTACCCCCGCCCCCGAAAACCTCAAGTACCCCCTGCCCCTCTCCGGGGAGGAAAAAGTCTGAAAGAAACACTGGTGTCGCGCTTAGCCACTACGCGAAGAATTGCATTAAAGAAATTGCGAGAAAACCACTTTTTAGATTAGACACATTAATTAGGTGGTAATTTTATTATAGAGTATCGATGAGGAAACCACCCCACCCCACCCCCCCCCACACACACACCTCCACACACCACCCACCCCCACCCCCACACACACCACCCCCACCCCCACCCCCCACACACCACCCGCCACCCCCCCCCCCCCACACACCACCCACCCCCACCCCCACACACACCACCCCCACCCCCACCCCCCACACACCACCCGCCACCCCCCCCCCCCACACACCACCCCCCACCCCCCCACCACCCCCCCCGCCACCCCCCACCTCCCACCCCCCACCCCCCACTCCCAAAAAAATCATGTCTACCGTCCCATTCAACGAAATATAATTATATACTTTTTCCAGTGTCCGCCCCCTCCCAGAAAATTCTACCCCCGCCCCCGAAAATTTCAAGTACCCCCACCCCTCTCCGGGGAGGAAAAAGTCTGAAAGAAACACTGAAACCAACCCACCCCCCACACACCACCCCCCACCACCCCCCCACACACCACCCCCACCCCCCCCCACACAACACCCCCACCACCCCCCCCCCCCCCACACCCCCACCCCCCCCCCCCCACCCCTCCACCACCCCCACCCCCAAAAAAAAACATGTCTACCGTCCCATTCAACGAAATATAATTATATACTTTTTCCAGTGTCCGCCCCCTCCCAGAAAATTCTACCCCCGCCCCCGAAAATTTCAAGTACCCCCACCCCTCTCCGGGGAGGAAAAAGTCTGAAAGAAACACTGAAACCAACCCACCCCCCACACACCACCCCCCCCCCCCCCACACCCCCCCCACACACACACACACACCCCCCCCCACCCCTCCACCCCCCCCCCCCCCCAAAAAAAACATGTCTACCGTCCCATTGCAAGAAAACCACTTTTTAGATTAGACACATTAATTAGGCGGTAATTTTGTTATAGAGTATCGATGAAGAAATTTCTTTTGAGTTGGGGAGGGGGGGGGGGGCTCAGACGTTCTTACGCGGGGGGTGGGGCTTCGCCCCTACCCGAAGAATTGTATGCAAGAAACTCTTCACGCAAACCATTTAGATTAGACAACATTTCCTTTTTATTATTCCATGTTTACGCGATAATCAATGACGTCAGTGCACTAAATGTGGCGACGTCATACTTCGTCTTTCGTTTCACTGTGAGAGTTTTTATTTTCCTTATGTTTTCTCTAGAGCGTTCTTGTCAGAATTTTTGCTTATGTTTTCTCTAGAGCGTTCCTTTTTTGCTTATGTTTTCTCTAGAGCGTTCCAGAGCGTTCTTGTCAGATAGATAGATACACAGACAGCGAAACTATTAGTATTGATATATATATATATATATATATATATATATATATATATATATATATATCACGTAAAACACTATGAAAGCGTAAAACCACCTCGATCCCCTCAATATTTAGGATTTTAAAATCATGCCACAATGGAACAGTAAGGGATCTCAAACACAAAATCTCATTTTTTTTTCTCAAAATAAGAAAACTGTGACAACTGTGGTTTATCCATTGTGGTTTTAGTATGTTTTTCTTCAAAGTTAGGTTTCGTGCTTGTTTATGTGTGCATGTGTATGTATATCAGTGCTTAAGTTCCCAGATAGCAGTCACATTTTTACAGCGATACGTCACTTTTTCTATACTAACGCAGTGTGGCGTTATCAACAAATGGAAGTTGTTTTTATTTTAAAAACTAAATCCATGATGTAGAAAAAGACTTACAGAACTCAAACCTAACCCATACTAGTTTTAATATTTGCGCCTATACCTACTACAATATAAAGGAGGCCTATTAAATCATATATGTAAAAGTTGCCCTATTTGAACGTGACAGTTCAGGGGCAGATGAAGTAGAGTTTATCTGTTTCTGTGACCGACCTCATGAAGAGATTACTTTGGTCAGCGCTATGCCCAACCGCCTTTACTCTCCATAACGTGAATAAGGTACTCATCAAAAGATGGGTGAACTCAAATCAAATATAATCACACTAGGCATGCTGCCCAGCTTCGCTTAGGCTTTCGAAAACATTGAGAATTTGAATGCTTAATTAATTCGCCCGAAGGTCGGTCTACGACCTCAAGAGTTATGAAGAGGTTCCTCCGTGGACATTTTTTTTCGATTTATAGCTCATATAAGGTACCGGTCAGTCGAGGTCAGTTTTGACCCCCACATCGTAGACTTTTCGGCCAACCGGCCCCCGTGTTCTGTCGCACCAAGGCAAGATCATGCCAAATTTGAAGCGCCTGCGGCGCCGGGAAGTGCCCTATCGGACACCCGACAATCTAGATCTAGATCTAGATTCCTAAAAGAATTTTTTTTTTAAATTTAGCCCGAGCATAATAAAAAAGAATACATTGACTTGCTGTGTCTCGAACCCGCACCACCTGCGTGGTTTAATGTACACTAACATCTCCGCTATTTAGGCACCTTATAAAATACGGAGAATGAAACACGTATTTTAAAATCTTAACTTACGCGAATATGCCTATTCTTTCAAATTAATTTTTTATCCCAAATTAGCCAGTTCCAAACAAAGATTTTGTATAAAATAAATAAGTCTTGAAATAGTTTAGTCCTAATATAGACATTTATTTTTGGAATTGATTTTAGAGAAGTTAGAGTCTAAATCTAGATCTTAGCGTCTACGTCTAGATCTAGTTATTGCGTAGATTTAGATTTAGATTTAGTCTAGATCTAGAATCTCTAGATCTAGAATCCAAATACATAAAATAAATTTTATGAGTTTAGGCCGGAAAAATTGTATTGTATACATTTCATAGTGTACGTAGATCTAAATCAAATTTGAATGAAATAGTTCATTTCTTTTCATTCTTAACACGGCAGATGACGTCATTAGTTAATGTATAAGCAATAGTGACGTCACAGTTTTATGCGTTCTTTTTCACATATATTAATGCTTTTCCGGTTGCATAAATAATACTGTTTCTCTACATTCGAATACGCCTTAAATTTTTATTTTTCTTCTTTAAGTAAAATTGTGGTTATACATTTAAAACATCTAACATATTATTTTCAACAAAAGTCCGTAAAACATTCTCGATATATCGCTGCCGATTCTGACGTGATGTCCGGCGAAAATTTTTTGCGGACAGAGAAAGAGAGAGAGAGAGAGAGAGATGTGCGCACATTGGGCTTTTATAAATTAGGATATGTCTGTGTATTGAAATAAAATAATACTTAACAATACATATTTTATACACACAATTTTTATTTATCCATTGCGTGAGGTACCATAGACCTTCTACGCCACTGGGATTTCGTAAACAGATAGGTTTTATGATAATGTAATCGCGCGCGTCCTCTAGGTCAATATAGACAGCCATTTTGACCCACATTTGGCTTGCAGACGATATCTCACATCCGGTTATAAGCGAGCCAATCATGTCGTCGTCAAGCCGTATAAATTCGAGAAGATTCGTTCCAATTTCGCTAAGAAAGCATAACAGTACGATATTGAGTTTTCTCATTCCATCTAAGATATCTTTTAGCTGGAATATCCTAGGCATCTGTCATTAATTAAATGATGTTGTTCTAAAATGAGAATGAAACGAAACCAAATGTCGCAACAACAAACAATGAAGATATTTTCTTTGTTTTTAGTTGAAATTAATCTAAGGACGAATTGCATGCTGGTCAGTGGTTAAGGATCAGCGGTGACAGGCATATGTTTAAAAATCTGGCCATCGTTGTCTTGTGCCTGTCCTTGTTTTGTTTTGCCGTGAATCCTTTCTGGCATTTTTTTTATTGTTCTGTTGATTTGTTGTTTAGTTTAGAGTGTTTGTTTTGTATGTTTGTTGTTGTTGTGTTTTGTTTGTTGTTGATGGTGTATGTGTCTGTTTAATTTTTTTCTTAGTGTAGGTCAGTTCAATAGTTTAGTTCATTTTCAAAATTTAATTTACACGCCTTTTGTAAACCTTGTTTTTTTTTTTTTTTTTTTTTTTTTTTTTTTTTTTTTTTTTTTTTTTTTTTTTTTTTTTACTGTATAGCGCTGTTTAGGTCCGTGTTCTAGAAGTGTGTTAAACCCATTGATAGTAGCATTAAGTACTATCAGATAATTGGCCAAGCTGTGCCGTCCAGTAGATGTTATATTAAGCTGAATGTTTGGATATTGTTCTAAACAAGTATGAGTTGAAACATACTTTATGATGATATTTCTAAACCCCAGGCTATTTGTGATTCTCATTTTATCAACGGATTTAAAAAAATTCCTCTTTAGACCTAGCGATTCTTTGGGCACATGAAGTGGATTTTATAATGTTTCTTGACCTCTCCATATGAAGGGATGGTGTGGTCAACAATTTGCCCAGCCGCCTTTACTTTCCCTAACATGAGTTAGTTACTTATCAGAGCTGGGTGGACTCTGGGACGTTTTATTACTTTTACTGTTGGCGAGATTATATTGCCTGTAGCTTTTATTTAAGCTTTCTGACACTTATTTATTTCTCTTATTTTATCGGTTGAACGGAAAATAAATTGAAAAGTGTTCAACCTTCAGTATGTTTCAATTATACTATGCACTACAGTACTACATACGACCTAAATCTATGTGTATCTTGAAATACAGCTAGCTTTATCTGATAAAGAAATCAGTTTGAAGACGAGGAAGCCATTGTATTGAAACGTCATTGGTAATTGTTTTGACTTGCTTGACTGCTTACACATTCTGTGATGCGTTTTTTTTTTTTTAAACATAAAGCATCTTCTTTTTTCGTTCTTAATTCTAGTGTTGGAAGGGATCGAACACAATTACATATTGAGTGTCAACCTGTTATGCGCCATTTAGCCTGCTCACACATGAAACGAAAATGAAAGATATAATCCCAAAACCCCATGTCTCCGTCCAACCATGTATGATTTTCTAACCCAAAACCTTAACTTTATAGTTATTTCTATGAGCGATATCCGTATAACTGTGTATCATTTTCTAACCCTAAACCTTAACTTTATAGTTATTTCTATGGGCGATATCCGTATAACCGTGTATCATTTTCTAACCCTAAACCTTAACTTTATAGTTATTTCTATGAGCGATATCCGTATAACTGTGTATCATTTTCTAACCCTAAACCTTAACTTTATAGTGTTATTTCTATGCGCGATGTCGGTATAACATTGTATCATTTTATAACCCTAAACCCTAACTGTATAGTGTTATTTCTATGAGCGATATCCGTATAACCTTGTATCATTTTATAACCCTAACCCTTAACTTTAAATCCGTATAACCGTGACTCATTTTATAACCCTAACCCCTAACTTTAAATCCTTCTAACCCTAACTCATTTCATAACCCTCAACCCTAACTTTAACTACCGTGTTAGACTAGTACAGAGCGGAGAAGCAAGTAGAAGCTAACGTCCGAATAAACATTCCGTCAATCATAACGAAAATAAATAATAAATCAGATTTCCCCCCCCCCCCCCACCCTCCCCCACCCTCCTCCCCACCACCCAGACACCGGAAATGAGCTGAATTTACCTGACGAACGGGTCGCAGGCGTTGTCCACCCCTTGCGTCCTGCTGGGCAAGTTCCGGGCCTTGATCAGGGTGACCATCAGCTTCTCGGCCTCCCGCTCGTACTCGGTGGCGAACCAGACACGCCCGATGTGCTCGCTGGGGATGTCGTAGTCGTCGTCCTCGTCGGCCACGCGATACAGCGAGGGATCGATACTGCCCAGGGCGTAGGCGCCTAATGAAATACAAGTTATTTAATTAGTGGAAGGGAATTTTCGGGATTAATTTTTCGTCCAGTATTTGAAGGGTTAGTAAAAAAAAATGAAATGAAAATAAAGGATGTATCGTATTAAGTTTTAATAGGGAAGGAATATCTTGAGTAAACAACTTAAAAATGAAGTTCAGGGTTAGAGAGTGGGGTGTCGACTTACAAATCTGTAGGCAGATATGATAAAGTGTGTGTTTGTGTATTGTTTTTATGTACTGACAGTTCTTTCAGTAGAGCTGCTAGTTTTGTGAATGGTTGAGGCCGATTAGTGGTAGCCTTACATGATTGTGGGTGGCACATGATTGTGGGTGCTACATGATTGCAGTGAGGGGGGGGGGGGTACATATGTTCCCGGGCGCTGACCTTAGGGGGCGCCAAAATGGGTTGGAAAAATAAATTGAAAGGTTGAGGGGGGTCTAAATTGAAAGTTTGAGGGGGGGGGGTGCAAATGAAAATCTTGAGGAGGGGGGGTGCAAATGACTGTGGGTGGTACATTTTTGTGGGTGGTACATTTTTGTGGGTGGTACATGATTATGGGTGGTACAGGATTGAGCGTGGTGCGTGATTGTGGGTGTTACATGATTGTGGGTGATACATGTTTGTGGTCATTAGTGTTCCATGACTGTGCATGATGATGGCCATTAGCGATTCGTGATTGTGGGTGATACCTGATTGTGGCCATTAGTGGTGATTGATAGTGGCTATTAATGATATGTGGTTGTGACCATTAATGATACACGATTGTGCCCAGTATATTAGTTGTATATTATTGTGGCCGTTAGTGCTGCATGATTGTGGCCACCGTTGAGCGCACCATGAGCGTCACCATCAACATTTCATCATCCCATGTTTAAAGGGCCGCTAATTATACATTGTCCTGGCCATGAAACAAGGTGCAGCACTGCCCAGCTTAGACAAAAATCTGTACACCTACAAACTAACCCATCATTTGTTAGAACGGCCGTCATTTGTCTGGGTTAGCTCCCCCTGTTTGTGTTTTGGGCGAGACCGTCAATCGTGAACGGTTTTTTCTCGTTCTATTTTTAGCTTGCTGACGTTATCGCGGATCCTGGATGCGCGCGCAGCATTCTTTGGTTGCGTCCCCCTTCAAGTGGCTTGCGGCGATTAATGAAGGGTTTAGATTGCATACCTGACAAGCTGACCACTGGTCAGGTTATTGGGTCCATGGGGAAATTCCCGTGAGTTTTTGGTTGGGGCGAAAATGGTTGTTGCGTTTAATGGGGATGTGTACTTCATCGGCCCTCGTTAGGTTGAAAGGCAATTATTGGCGGGGATCGACGTTTGAAAACTTTTGAAAATAGATGTTTGGTGTCATCTCATATGGGCGTTGTGTTGAACGACGGTTGCAAATTTACATCGAATCCAAATAACTTAACGTCTCACCACTTACATCTTAACATCACCACTTACATATTAACGTCACCACTTACATCTTAACGTCACCACTTACATTTTAACATCTCACCACTTACATCTTAACGTCAACACTTACATCTTAACGTCTCACCACTTACATCTTAACATCACCACTAACGTCACCACTTACATCTTAACGTCACCACTTACATCTTAACGTCTCACCACTTACATCTTAACGTCACCACTTACATCTTAACGTCACCACTTACATCTTAACGTCACCACTTACATCTTAACGTCACCACTTACATCTTAACGTCTCACCACTTACATCTTAACGTCACCACTTACATCTTAACGTCACCACTTACATCTTAACGTCACCACTTACATCTTAACGTCACCACTTACATCTTAACGTCCCACCCCTTACATCCCAACCTCACCTCTACCCAACAGATAAAAAAAAACACGCGGACCGCCAAGAGATCAATAAACTGCTCGACGCTGCCAGGAAGCCAAGATGTGGTCACAGCGACAAATCTCTGTTAACAACGTCTTGCTCGGCAATCCTGGAATCAAAGTGCCATAAATTCCGGACCAGACGGCATCAAGATGCGGCCAGGTCTATCTCTGACTTGTGCTCCGTGCGCGGAGCTAATGTGTATGCACGTGCCGATAGCCGTCGTCACATCAAATCTGAATCGTATGAGTCATTTTGAAGAAGAAAAAAAAATTCGGCTTTTTTTTTCTTTTTTGGCAAGTCAGTCGTGCAGAGATTTTTTTTTTCTCTTATAACATCTTTATTCAAACCGTATTTTTCTTTCATTCCGATGGTTAAATCGTTCAGATGTTACGGCTTAGAGACCAGGTAATACAAACAAATATTCTGATTATCAAACTGACAACAGACTTCCTGAAAAAGACATTAGTCGAGTGTATTTAAACCAGACAGCAAAAAGATCCGCGTTGAATTTCAAAAGCGGAAGAAATCGATTACTGTTTTCTTCTCGAGTATCGTATCAAACAATCTTCGGGCGAGTTATTAAATCTAATTATCAGGCAGAGATTATTTTTTTTTTTGGAAAAAAACATGTTGATAGCCTGAGGTGTAACGACTCGATAAAGCCAAAATTTGTAAAAAATTTGGCCAATTATAGGATAACGTTGTTTCCATCTAGTTCTTGTGGAGAACTTTAAACTTTGATTTTAGGCGAGTTAACAGTATATAAACATCGGGATTTTGTAGATATGCACATATATGTATATATATATATATATATATATATATATATATATATATATATATGTAACTAGGGGAAGTTACCAGAGACATAAGAACGCAGTACAGCGCTGTCAACTTTGACACGACTGATGCAATAACACAGGTGTTGGCTGATAACGATCAGAAAGCCAAGGCGTAGTATCTTGGGAAGCGATACGATAAGAACGCAATACGGTCTGTCAACTTTGATGTGACAGGATGCAGATGGCTTATTAAATCGGACTGTACGACAGAAGCGGCGTAATTAACATTCTGATGCAACGATTAGAATCGATTACGATTACGATTATGATAGAACCGAATACGATTACGAATACGAAGGGGATATATAGGAAGGCGACGGCTGAGGTCGGGGTGTGTGGCTCTCTCTCTCGATCAGTCAGTCAGTGTGGCAGTATCAAGTTGGTTATTGAACGGGTTAGCCGTATTGTGTTAAGAAGGACGATAGACATGTGCATTCAGTTATGTGAAGACTAGTGAGGACTGTTGGGGGTCAGTTGATTCAGACTATTATTGTGAAGCATTCCTTTTGATTCATTATATTATTGTGAAGCATTTCTTTGATTCATGTAATAAAAGGATCAATAGCGAACCTGCATCTTCGAGTATCTATACTGTGGTCGATGTTGTGTAGAATGAGTGGTTAGACTCGGTAACATTTGGCGTTGTCGAGCAGAACTCGTTAACATTTGGCACTACAGGCAAATAGTCTCGTTACATTTGGCGCTGCGGACAGGATGAATTCAACGAGACCTGCCGCTTGAGGCACCCATAGTCAACCTTGTTCATAACTGTGTTTCGTGTGTGTGTGAATTCGGACATTCAGGAACAGTGAAAATTGAGGAACGAGGAAAATTTTTCATACACACACGGTAAGAAAGAACTCTTTTTTTTTTTACTCAAGGAATAAAATGTCTACTCTGGACGAGAAGCAGACCCATATTGTGGTCCTGCCCAGAGAGTCCCACATTAACAAATTTTACGGGGACGGTGATCCAGCTTTAACCAACAGGTTCAGTGAAGAGGTCAAAGCGGCCTGGGCCTCGAGACACATGTCACCAGAGGAAAGATTAAGACTGCTGATGGGCAGTATAGGAGAGACGGTTAGGGCAGAGGTCAAATGCCACGATAAAACCATCCAATCAGATCCAGATAAGGTGCTGGATCTAATCATGGAGACCTTTGGGGAGAGACGGTCGGGATCGCAACTGCTATCGGGGTTCGTAGGCTTAAAGCAGAGAATGGCGGAGAGTGTGATGGAGTATTCACACCGTATGAACAGGGCCTTTGATTCGGTAAAGGGCAAAACACCTGACATTGATGTACGCCTACTGAGGGACCATTTCATCGAGGGGCTAGCAACCCCGATCTTAAGGAGAGAGTTGAAAGAGGAGGTCCACAAAGACCCGCAGTTGACCTTCCTTCAGGTCAGGAACTCAGCGATCCGCAGGTCCGAGGATGAGGACCAATCGAACTGTTCGGTGGACAAAGTCTCTGTGCCGGAACATAAACCATCCCCACCCACAGGGACCGGCACAGTGGAAACCATGATGGCTCAACTGTTGGCCCACCTGGATAAGGTTGACCAACGATTGGAGAGGTTAGAAAGCAGGTCAACAGCTGAGAATCAGGAAAAGAACGGGACAAAACAGAGACAGGTTGGACGGCCGCGACCCGCCGGTCCATCGCTCCGGTGGACGGCTGACGGTCGACCAATTTGCTTGTCCTGTTCACAACCCGGACATATGGCACGGTACTGTCAGGGAAACGGTCGTCCTCTGTAAGGCAGGGCCAGGCTACAGAGGGGCGAGGTTATGGCCCAAGAAACAAAATGATGGGAGTCTGTCCCGAAATGGTGATTACGATTGGGGACATCGCGGTGAAGGCAATTGTGGATACAGGCTCCCAGGTGACGACAATTACGGAAAATTTTTACACCAAATGGATGAAAGGAAAAGACCATAGGTTGAGGTCTGACACATGCATGCGCCTGACGGCAGCTAATGGACTAACCATTCCATACTGTGGTTATTTTCTGGCGGATGTCGTGGTGGCGGGACATAGGTTGAAGCAGGTTGGGGTGTTCGTTACGAAACACAACCTAGAGACAAATGTGTCAAATATACCTTGCCTGTTGGGCATGAATATTCTTGGCCAGTTGCCAGAATTTCTTACAAATATTGTCGGATCGACCACACCAGGTCGGGGATCCAAGTTGGCCAGGTTTGCCAAGACCAGAGGAAGGATATCAGTCCCGGCAAACACGGTCAAGGCAATCACATTACAAATTGGTGATAGAAGCGTGAATGGTGATGTGATGATAGAACCATGTGGCGCCGCACTGAGGGCAGGCGTCGTGTTACTGCGGACATACACATCAGCGGAAAATGGACTAGTTCAAGGATTAGTGGCAAATGTTTTGGATGAGGAAATTTTTATACCGCCTAACACTCTGGTAGGAGTACCACAGAACGTCGAGGTACAAAGGTCGGCACAGTGCATCGAACTGAGCAATACCAGCAGTAATGAAGTAACAATTAGGTCGGTCAATGTGACGGCCGAGGTGAAGAAAGAGGATGGCCGATCATATACATTCCCGGAAACTGAGGACCCAAAACTAAATGAATTGCTGAATAAGTACAGGGATATATTTGCCTCGTACGAGGGTGATTTGGGTTACACGGAAGTAATAAAACACCAGATACCCGTACTACAGGACAGGCCTGTGGCGCAACCTTATCGAAGATTACCACCAAGTCACTACTCGGCGGTGAAAGCACACCTGAACGATCTACTAAAAAAGGGAATTATTACAACCAGCACGAGCCCGTATGCGGCACCGATAGTAGTGGTAAAAAAGAAGTCAGGGGAGATAAGACTGTGTTGTGATTACCGGAAATTGAACAATATCACAAGAAGGGATGCATTCTCCTTGCCTCGTATTGATGAATGTCTTGATGCGTTGGGGGGAGCAAGATTTTTTTCTACCTTGGATTTGGCTAGCGGCTACCACCAAGTGGCCATGCACCCCAACGATCAACATAAGACTGCATTTATTTCTCCACTGGGACTGTACGAGTGGACCCGTATGCCGTTTGGTCTAACTAATGCGCCTGCTACATTCCAGCGAGTAATGCAGAGTGCTATGAGTGACTTTCTATTTCAAATAATGTTGGTGTACTTGGATGATATACTAGTTTACTCAAAAACTTGGGAGGACCATCTAAAAAGATTAGAACAAGTGTTTCTCCGTCTTAGGGAGATAGGAGTAAAGCTGAACCCAGACAAATGCGGCTTCGGTCTGAAATCGGTACGTTTTTTGGGTTATGTGATTTCGTCGGATGGCATCGCCACTGACCCAGATAAAATTGCAGCTGTTAAAGAATGGAAACAGCCAACAACCACGGTAGAGGTCAGATCATTCTTGGGCTTTGCTTCCTATTATAGAAAATTTGTACCTGGTTTTGCAAAAATTGCCGCACCGTTGCATGACTTGGTAAACAAAATGACAAAGAAACACAGTAAGGAGAAAAAGAAAGGCAAAACACAACTGATAGGTGAATTATGGACTGATGAATGCCTGAACTCGTTTAAGCTCTTGAAAAAGGCTTTGACAGAGACGCCGATATTAGGATACGCGGACTTTGACAAACCATTTCGGCTAGAAATTGACGCCAGCTCTAAAGGTCTGGGAGCTGTGCTATCACAACAACAAAAGCAAGGTTTCAGGGTTATTGCGTATGCCAGTCGAGCTCTGAAGGAATCAGAGAAGAACATGACAAATTACAGCGCCATGAAACTAGAACTTTTGACATTAAAATGGGCTGTGACTGAAAAATTCAGGGACTATCTATTAGGTGCTAAATGTGTGGTATACACTGACAATAACCCCTTGAGTCACCTAAAGACAGCAAAGTTGGGATCCATCGAACAGCGATGGGCAGCAGAATTGGCGCTCTTTGACCTGGAGATAAAATATCGCCCGGGGCGGTCCAATGGCAATGCGGACGCTTTATCAAGGAATCCGTACGAGAGACCGGGCGATGAGGAAGAAACGCTGACAGGAATATGTGGGGTCAGAGCGTCAACAGATATCCCTCACGGGGTGCAAGTGATGCAAAACGGACAGACCGGGGTGGAGCACATATCCACAGAGCCCGGACATATGGACATTAGTGATTTTAATTGCCTTAATCACAAAGAGATAAGAGATGCCCAGAGAACGGATAGTGGCTTACAGCCGCTGTTGAAACACGTCCAGGAACAAAAATTCCCAGGAAGAAGGGAAAGAGAACAATTTGGTCGAGAAACAAAGAAAATACTGAGTCAGTGGGACCGTCTCAGTATAAAGGATGGTGTTCTCATGCGGAGAATTCATGACCAAATTGATGGGACAATACACCAGGTGGTGGTGCCTGGACAATTACGAGAAGAAGTGCTAAGGTTGGCACATGACAGGGCAGGACACCAGGGTCAGGACAGGACGCACAAAATATTACGACGGAGGTGTTACTGGCCCAATATGGAGATGGAGGTCAAACGCCATTGTGAGGCTTGTGTGAGGTGTCAGCATGCGAAAATGCCAGTTGTCAAAATGAGACAGCCATCAGGACACCTACTAGCGACAAAACCACTAGAGATTGTGGCTATGGACTTTACGTCGTTGGAGCAATCATCGGATGGGACGGAACATGTGTTGGTAGTGACTGATGTATTCACCAAATGGACTGTGGCGGTGCCCACACGAGATCAGACTGCCAAAACAGTGGCAAAGGTCTTAATAGAACATTGGTTCATCAAATATGGCATACCAAGACAATTACACTCTGACCAAGGAAGGGCCTTTGAGTCAGAAGTAATTAACCAACTGTGCAGCCACTACGGGATCAACAAATCTAGAACAACCACATTTAATCCGAAAGGAAACGGACAGTGCGAGCGGTTCAACCGCAGCATGCATGATTTGCTGCGTACCCTAGAACCTGAACAGAAAAAACGTTGGCCTGATTTTCTCCCAGAGTTGGTATATCTATACAACTGCACCCCCCATGCCACAACCGGCCTTTCGCCACACATGTTGCTGTTCGGACGGGAGGCTCGACTCCCTCTTGACTTGTTCCTAGGAAAAAAGGAGAGTATGACTGGCTCATACACTGCACTGGAATATGTGAATGAACATATGAGACGAATTAGAGAAATGTACAGGGTAGTACAGGAAAGACTAGAACATGAAGCACGGCGAAGGGAACCGCCGGTACAGACAAAGGACCCGCCACTCAAACTGAACGACAGGGTATTACTGCGTAGCCACCCGTTAGGCAGAAACAAAATCCACGACCTCTGGGGACAGGAGATATGGCAAGTCGTGGAGATGCCTAAAGTAGCAGGTGGCCCCTTTAAGATAAGACCCATCGATCACACCAAACCGGATCGGTGGGCGAATATTGCTCAATTAAAGAAATATTGTCATAGTCAAGAAGAGCAGTTACACACAAGGAAACCCAAGACAATTAGGGAACCGGAAACTATAACGGAAATTCACATACCCATCCCGGAACCATGTCACCATCAACAGAACAACAGCGATACACAAGTGGAGGATAACGGCAACGAAGAGGATCCCGTTCCTCCCAGAAGCAGAGAGACAGTAGACCATCAGATAAGTGGTCCGCGGAGAAGTTTGAGAAACAGAAAGAATACGAAATTTTTTGTCAGCAACCATCAATTCTTTCATGGTCGCGCTGGTATGAGAACAGACTGTTCAAAAAGTCATACAAGTGAACTGGTGAAGGCACCAAACGAAAAAAGGTGGATGTGAATTCTAGAACTGTTTTGTGTCTGAGGAAGATGATGTAGACACATTTGATATGTGAAATAGGGATAACGGTCAATCTTATACGAATGTGACGACATTGACAGTGAGGGGAACAATAAAATTTTTTTACGGTGGTGCGATTGACTTTGAAGGACTGCACCTGCCAAGCGTTGTTTGTGGTTGATAACACACAAAAAAAGGCAGGGGTGGATGTAACTAGGGGAAGTTACCAGAGACATAAGAACGCAGTACAGCGCTGTCAACTTTGACACGACTGATGCAATAACACAGGTGTTGGCTGATAACGATCAGAAAGCCAAGGCGTAGTATCTTGGGAAGCGATACGATAAGAACGCAATACGGTCTGTCAACTTTGATGTGACAGGATGCAGATGGCTTATTAAATCGGACTGTACGACAGAAGCGGCGTAATTAACATTCTGATGCAACGATTAGAATCGATTACGATTACGATTATGATAGAACCGAATACGATTACGAATACGAAGGGGATATATAGGAAGGCGACGGCTGAGGTCGGGGTGTGTGGCTCTCTCTCTCGATCAGTCAGTCAGTGTGGCAGTATCAAGTTGGTTATTGAACGGGTTAGCCGTATTGTGTTAAGAAGGACGATAGACATGTGCATTCAGTTATGTGAAGACTAGTGAGGACTGTTGGGGGTCAGTTGATTCAGACTATTATTGTGAAGCATTCCTTTTGATTCATTATATTATTGTGAAGCATTTCTTTGATTCATGTAATAAAAGGATCAATAGCGAACCTGCATCTTCGAGTATCTATACTGTGGTCGATGTTGTGTAGAATGAGTGGTTAGACTCGGTAACATTTGGCGTTGTCGAGCAGAACTCGTTAACATTTGGCACTACAGGCAAATAGTCTCGTTACATATATATATATATATATATATATATATATATATATATATATATATATATATATATATATATATATATATATTGTGTGTAGGTGTGTGCGTGCGTGTATGCGTGCGTTATACGCTTGTTTAATTTTAAAAATTATCAGGAAATCTTTCATTTAAATGTAAATAATTTACAATACGACTAAAGATAGTTTAGATGTGTTGTTTTTAACAAAGAACACTTAAGAACACATAAAGCACATAATATTGAGGAATGTTTGTTTACTCGTATTACGTCTTGAAACGAGAAGAAATAAGATAATCCTAAGCTCGTTAAAGCTTTCAGATGATTACCTAACCGGATTCCCGTAGAGAGGAGTTCTAGGGGATTATTTAATTTTTTCTTCTACTTCCTCGGATGGAAAAATCGAGATTTGTTTAGATTGTAACAAACCTCGACGTTTTACATATTCCTTGGGGAAAAAATCTCAGCTTTGCAATTTGGTCTGTCTGTATGTGTGTCTGTTTGTGTGTGTGAAGTAGTCGATAACCTGAGTACCATTTCAGTTAGGTGAACTTTATTTCATGAGTCAGTATGAGATCCAATTACCAATTTTTGAGCGATTTCCGGTAATCGGAAGTTGTACTTTATTTCCGGTTTCTCAGACACCTTCAAACTTTGATAATTTCATATCATATTCAAACAAAGCCACATGTTCTAAGAACTTGTCGCCGGCATATAGCAACTCTTCCAGACTTTTTTCTCCGGGGGGGGGGGAGACACTTGATATTTTCGTGGGGCGGACAACATTTTCCGGGGTGGGGGGCGGACACTGATAAAAGTATATGTTTTCTATAAAATTGCATTTCGTTCGGGAGGGCGGTGTGGGAGGGGGGGAAGAGATGCCTGGAAGCAACTCTGGTCACAAACTTCTATAATATCTCTACAGCCTGATTGCGCTGGAAGTACCACCCGAGCCCTATTGCCGATATGCCAGATAAATTAGTGGAGCTCAATGCCGCTTGACTTTTTAAATCTATTGATTTACAAATATTGTAAAGCAAATGTACACGCTTACATATACATACTCGTCCTATCTTGCAAATACAAGAATTCATTTTATTTATTTTTTGTTATCAAATTTTGTCTATTTATGATGATTGTAGATTGTAAATATTTTAAGTTTTAGAGTATTTTGGTTTTTTTTTTTAACTTTAAAAAAAATGCTATACAATGTTTTGAGATTTGTTTATTCGCATGCTAGTTGTTGGACGTCTTTTCAGTAATATGTCATGTATTGACATCTATTAAATGACATGTCATGTGTTGACATCTGTTCAATTACCTCTCATGTGTTGACATTTGTTCAGTGATATGTCAAGTGAGGACATCTGTTAAATGACATTTTATGTTTTGTCACCTGCTTCATACCATGTCATGTAATGACATCTATTCGGCGATATGTCATGTGGTGACATCTATTCGGCGATATGTCATGTGATGACATCTATTCGGCGATATGTCATGTGGTGACATCTATTCGGCGATATGTCATGTGATGACATCTATTCGGCAATATGTCATGTGATGTCATCTATTCGGCAATATGTCATGTGATGACATCTATTAGGCGATATGTCATGTGTTGACATCTATTAGGCGATATGTCATGTGTTGACATCTATTAGGCGATATGTCATGTGTTGACATCTATTCGGCGATATGTCATGTGATGACATCTATTCGGTGATATGTCATGTGATGACATCTATTCGGCGATATGTCATGTGGTGACATCTATTCGGCGATATGTCATGTGATGACATCTATTCGGCGATATGTCATGTGGTGACATCTATTCGGCGATATGTCATGTGATGACATCTATTCGGCAATATGTCATGTGATGTCATCTATTCGGCAATATATCATGTGATGACATCTATTCGGCGATATGTCATGTGGTGACATCTATTCGGCGATATGTCATGTGATGACATCTATTCGGCGATATGTCATGTGGTGACATCTATTCGGCGATATGTCATGTGATGACATCTATTCGGCAATATGTCATGTGATGTCATCTATTCGGCAATATATCATGTGATGACATCTATTCGGCGATATGTCATGTGATGACATCTATTTTGCGATACGTCAAGTGTTGACATCTATTCGGCGATATGTCATGTGATGACATCTATTCGGCGATATGTCATGTGATGACATCTATTCGGTTATATGTCATGTGTTGACATCTATTCGGCGATATGTCATGTGATGACATCTATTCGGCGATATGTCATGTGGTGACATCTATTCGGCGATATGTCATGTGGTGACATCTATTAGGCGATATGTCATGTGTTGACATCTATTAGGTGATATGTCATGTGTTGACATCTATTCGGCGATATGTCATGTGATGACATCTATTCGGCGATATGTCATGTGATGACATCTATTCGGCGATATGTCATACGATGACACCTATTCGGCGGTATGTCATGTGATGACATCCGTCCACTGGCCTACCATTAAAAGCACATCCCACAGGCTGGACAGCTACAACTTTCTAATCAATAATTACTCGCGTTTGATCCAATCAATACCCGCGCGGTCATTAACATAAATCACTCAAACGGTCGGTGGAGATGCACAAGTGGTTTAACTCCGGCTGAGAAGTAACGGGAGGGGGGAGGGGGGAGGGCCTGTCAGAGAAAACAGAGTGCCGGTTTCCGTGAGAAAGGGTCAACTACCTGAGCGAAATCCGACACCGTCTGCTTGAGATTAGGCGGAACGGGGTTTGGCCGACGTCCATGCGTGAGATTAGGCGGAACGGGATTAGTCGTTATTGTCAGGCGTGAGATTAGGCGGAACGGGATTAGTCGTTATTGTCAAGCGTGAGATTAGGCGGAACGGGATTAGTCGTTATTGTCAAGCGTGAGATTAGGCGGAACGGGATTAGTCGTTATTGTCAAGCGTGAGATTAGGCGGAACGGGATTAGTCGTTATTGTCAAGCGTGAGATTAGGCGGAACGGGATTAGTCGTTATTGTCAAGCGTGAGATTAGGCGGAACGGGATTAGTCGTTATTGTCAAGCGTGAGATTAGGCGGAACGGGATTAGTCGTTATTGTCAAGCAATTATTATCCAATCATGAAATTAGGCGAAACGGGATCGGTCTTTTTAGTCCAGCATGCGATTATGCGAAACGATCGGATTTTATCTTCAAGCATGAAATTAGGCGGAATGGGAGCGGTCATTATTTGATCGCGAACTAAATGTGATTTATCGGGAGAAAAAAATGTTAAAAATAATTGGACGAATAGTAAATAGGGCCTAGGCAGTTAGAAGAAACTTCAAAACACGTTCAGGTCAAACACACAAAAGAATACTTTAACAAATCTAAGTTTGGTCAAAACTTAAAAACAAGAACCAAAAAGATAAGATTAAATTTAAGTTCATTTTGTGAATCTGACGGTCCATGGGACAAGTGAAGTAGAGCTCACCTGTTTCTGCGACATTGGCATATAAAAGGATATTTGAACAGCATTTTACTTTTTTCTTAATCATCAACATTTGTTACATGTGCCGGCTACAATCATGAACATTTGTTATATGTGCCGGCTACAATCATCAACATTTAATACAGTTAAAAGACAAGCTAAAAAAATAATTAAATCCATAGTTTCTACGGCAACAATTATTGTTTATGTTTTAGATTCTTTGCTTCATTATTTATTGTGTAAGATTGCCTCCACCTCCACCCATCCCACAACCATAGATGATGTATTTCACAACTTTAATGTTAAGTAACCACAACCATAGATGATGTATTTCACAACTTTAATGTTAAGTAACCACAACCATAGATGATGTATTTCACAACTTTAATGTTAAGTAACCACAACCATAGATGATGTATTTCACAACTTTAATGTTAAGTAACCACAACCATAGATGATGTATTTCACAACTTTAATGTTAAGTAACCACAACCATAGATGATGTATTTCACAACTTTAATGTTAAGTAACCACAACCATAGATGATGTATTTCACAACTTTAATGTTAAGTAACCACAACCATAGATGATGTATTTCACAACTTTAATGTTAAGTAACCACAACCATAGATGATGTATTTCACAACTTTAATGTTAAGTAACCACAACCATAGATGATGTATTTCACAACTTTAATGTTAAGTAACCACAACCATAGATGATGTATTTCACAACTTTAATGTTAAGTAAACCCCAACCATAGATGATGTATTTCACAACTTTAATGTTAAGTAACCACAACCATAGATGATGTATTTCACAACTTTAATGTTAAGTAACCACAACCATAGATGATGTATTTCACAACTTTAATGTTAAGTAACCACAACCATAGATGATGTATTTCACAACTTTAATGTTAAGTAACCACAACCATAGATGATGTATTTCACAACTTTAATGTTAAGTAACCACAACCATAGATGATGTATTTCACAACTTTAATGTTAAGTAACCACAACCATAGATGATGTATTTCACAACTTTAATGTTAAGTAACCACAACCATAGATGATGTATTTCACAACTTTAATGTTCAGTAACCACAACCATAGATGATGTATTTCACAACTTTAATGTTAAGTAACCACAAACATGGAAGCTGCATTTATCATCTTTTATGTTATGTCACCGGAACTATTTATCATCTTTTATTTTTCATGACCTCATCCACAATGCTACATTTATCATCTTTAATATTTCTTTATTAAAACCATATATGCTATATTTATCATTTTTATGTTTCGTTACTACAACCACAATGCTACATTTATCATGTTTATGTTTCGTTATTAAACCATATATGCTATATTTATCATCTTTATGTTTCGTTACTACAACCACAATGCTACATTTATCATCTTTATGTTTCGTTACTACAACCACAATGCTACATTTATCATCTTTATGTTTCGTTACTACAACCACAATGCTACATTTATCATCTTTATGTTTCGTTACTACAACCACATTGCTACATTTATCATCTTTATGTTTCGTTACTACAACTACAATGCTACATTTATCATCTTTATGTTTCGTTACTACAACTACAATGCTACATTTATCATCTTTATGTTTCGTTACTACAACCACAACGCTATATTTATCATCTTTATGTTTCGTTACTACAATCACAATGCTACATTTATCATCTTTATGTTTCGTTACTACAACCACTCTGATACATTTATCATCTTTATGTTTCGTTACTACAATCACAATGCCACATTTACCATCTTTATGTTTCGTTACTACAACCACAATGCTACATTTATCATCTTTATGTTTCGTTACTACAACCATAATGCTACATTTATCATATTTATGTTTCGTTACTACAACCACAATGCTATATTTATCATCTTTATGTTTCGTTACTACAACCACAATGCTACATTTATCGTCTTTATGTTTCGTTACTACAACCACGATGCTACACTTGTCATCTTTATGTTTCGTTACTGCAACCACAATGCTACATTTATCATTTTTATGTTTCGTTACTACAACCACAATGCTACATTTATCATCTTTATGTTTCGTTACTACAACCACAATGCTACATTTATCGTCTTTATGTTTCGTTACTACAACCACGATGCTACACTTGTCATCTTTATGTTTCGTTACTGCAACCACAATGCTACATTTATCATCTTTATGTTTCGTTACTACAACCACAATGCTACATTTGTCATCTTTATGTTTCGTTACTACAACCACAATGCTACATTTATCATCTTTATGTTTTGTTACTTCAACCATTGACGCTACATTTACCATCTTTATGTTTCGTTACTACAACCACAATGCTACATTTATCATCTTTATGTTTTGTTACTTCAACCATTGACGCTACATTTACCATCTTTATGTTTCGTTACTACAACCACAACTCTAAATTTAACATCTTTATGTTTCGTTACTACAACCACAATGCTACATTTATCATCTTTATGTTTTGTTACTTCAACCATTGACGCTACATTTACCATCTTTATGTTTCGTTACTACAACCACAATGCTAAATTTAACATCTTTATGTTTCGTTACTACAACCACAATGCAACATTTATCATCTTTATGTTTTGTTACTTCAACCATTGACGCTACATTTACCATCTTTATGTTTCGTTACTACAACCACAATGCTACATATAGCATCTTTATGTTTCGTTACTACATCCACAATGCTACATTTACCATCTTTATGTTTCGTTACTACAACCACAATGCTACATTTATCATCTTTATGTTTCGTTACTACAACCACAATGCTACATTTATCATCTTTATGTTTCGTTACTACAACCACAATGCTACATTTATCGTCTTTATGTTTCGTTACTACAACCACGATGCTACACTTGTCATCTTTATGTTTCGTTACTGCAACCACCATGCTACATTTATCATCTTTATGTTTCGTTACTACAACCACAATGCTACATTTGTCATCTTTATGTTTCGTTACTACAACCACAATGCTACATTTGTCTTCTTTATGTTTCGTTACTACAACCACAATGCTTCATTTAACATCTTTATGTTTCGTTACTACAACCACAATGCTACATTTATCATCTTTATGTTTTGTTACTTCAACCATTGACGCTACATTTACCATCTTTATGTTTCGTTACTACAACCACAATGCTACATTTATCATCTTTATGTTTCGTTACTACAACCACAATGCTATATTTAACATCTTTATGTTTCGTTACTTCAACCACAATGCTACATTTATCATCTTTATGTTTCGTTACTACAACCACAACGCTATATTTAACATCTTTAATGTTTCGTTGTACAACCAAAGATGCCACAAATATCATCTTTAATGTTACACAATGCAAAGCATAGACATTACATTTACCATCTCTAATATCAAGTTACCCGAACCTTTTTCTCATCTCTAATGTAATATCACCCCCAACCATAGCTGCTACATTAACATCGTTAATGTTTCGTAATCCAAAGCATAGACGTACGTTCCATTTCTCAAGTTTAACATTACGCCACACCAACCGAACACGCTATATTTATCATCTTTAAACGTAACATAACCCCCATCACCATTCTTGCACCATCCCGTAAAAACTGTTTAATTTTCTTCTGTCTCGACCTTAGCCTCGGTTTGAGTTAGCATTCAATGTTGTTTTCTGATTTTTCAGCCAATGCTCAGCTCAGGGTATTTCTGTTGAGGTGACTTTATGAATACATATTTGATGTTATTGTCTGTCCCGGAATCTTTTAGCCACAATTTTCTGGTCCACGAACGATCAATAGATAATTTTTTTGTTTTTTGTTTTTGATGAAATAAAAATGTTTGGTGTTGAATGGCATCAGGTTATAATAAATTGTATCTTGTGGGGTGGGGTTAGGGGGTGGGGAGGTTTTTCCTGCTGATAGAAAAGGGAATGGATGGTTGTAATTTTAATAGAATTCGTGTTGTGAATGCAAAGAAGTTCATTTTTGTTTGTTTTGTTTTTGTTAATTTATTTGATTTGAATAGGTGGGAGGTGGGAGGTGGGGGGGGGTTGTGTGTAGGGGTAGAGGTGGGGGGTTCGGTTGTTTCGGGTAGGGAAGGGAGTGGTGCAGTAGTTTGATGGAGTGGTGCAGTGGGTAAGTGGTTTTGTGGATTGGTGATTAAGTGGGTTGGTGGTTTTGTGGATTGATGGTTAAGTGGGTTGGTGGGTGGGTTGGTGGTTAAGTGGGTTGGTGATTAAGTGGGTTGGTGGTTTTGTGGGTTAGTGGTTTTGTGGGTTGGTGGTAAAGTGGATTGGTGGTGTTGTGGGTTGGTGGTTAAGTGGGTTGGTGGTTAAGTGGGTTGGTAGTTAAGTGGGTTGGTGATTTGTGGGTTGGTTGTTTGTGGACAAGATGTGTTGAGTGTGGTGTTTAGTTTTTTAGTGTTTAGTTCAATAAGATCCAATATACTAAATGATGTAATGAACGATCTCATTACCAAATAATGATCTGGTTGCTATGCTGAAGATCTCTGGATGATTGGGGTGGGGATGGGGATGGAGGTGGGGGAGGGGGAAGTCACCGTAGCTCCGGTCATTGCGACTGCACCCGCGTACGTAAAAGTAAACAATCCCACAAACAATGCAATTAAGAAGCGACGTCCTCAACTGACCCTCCTCCCTCCTCCCTACCATTTACCCCCCCCCCCCACGTCCCCTTCAACATCTGCTGTGTGGTGGTCAGTGCGCGTGCCCCGGGGGGTGGCGCTCCCGGGCAACGGGGCGATGAAGATTTGTGGTTGGACCAAACACATTAGCCTCCTCTGCTAACATCTGCCCGACATCAAACCATTAGCTAACGTTTTGTCTAATGTTATCTATCGTTTTGTCTAACATTATCTATCGTTTTGTCTAACGTTATCTATCGTTTTGTCATACAATCATCTATCGTTTTGTCTAACATTATCTATCGTTTTGTCTAACATTATCTATCGTTTTGTCTAACATTATCTATCGTTTTGTCTAACATTATCTATCGTTTTGTCATTCAATTATCTATCGTTTTGTCATACAATCATCTATCGTTTTGTCATACAATTATCTAACGTTTTGTCATACAATTATCTATCGTTTTGTCATACAATTATCTAACGTTTTGTCATACAATTATCTATCGTTTTGTCATACAATTATCTATCGTTTTGTCATACAATTATCTATCGTTTTGTCATACAATTATCTATCGTTTTGTCATACAATCATCTATCGTTTTGTCTAACATTATCTATCGTTTTGTCATACAATTATCTATTGCTTTGTCATACAATTATCTATTGTTTTGTCATACAATTATCTATCGTTTTGTCTAACATTATATATCGTTTTTGTCTAACCACATTATCTATCACTTTGTCATACAATTATCTATCGTTTTGTCTATTATCTATCGCTTTGTCCACCTTTGTGAATATCAGCTCAGCTATTAAGCTACAAGTTTTGATTCTCGATTCATATAAATAAGTATATATATATATGTTACGGTCAAAGCCCGAAGTGCGGCCAAAGCTAGGATTGGCCGGCCAATCCGCGGATTGGCCGGCTCTCTTGGCCAAAGCCCGAAGAACTTAGAACTAAGATCGTATTTCGTACATTGGCCGGCCAATGCGCGCACTGGCCGGGACGTACTGGCCAAAGTCCGAAGAGCTTAAACTTGACAGCGTATTTTGTACATTGGCCGGCCAATGCGCGCACTGGCCGGGATGTCCTGGCCAATGTTCTATCTAGACTAAGTTGTGATCGCATTTTCATTATTCTGCGTGCGTTTTCATTGAGAGTAACGTATTGTTTAGCTCTTGTTTGTATAGCATTCTATATGCAAGGCGACATGGATCAAAAGGGCCGTCAGACCATGAGACAGACATAGCAGATGGCTGTCAAAAGAAAAAAATGTAAATCCATGTTAGTTTCCATATATGGGCTCTCGATAAAATAGTTGCTGAGGAAGATCTTGAGAACATTGAACAAGAAATAGAGGTTGCCATAAATGCAACGACATCCTCAGCTGACACATCTACTGCCGTGGCGGAACGTCCAGACCAGTTGCGTGACAATATTGTGGCCAACCGATTCTGTATAGTTTGTGAAAAACATTGTAGTGCAGCTCATTCTTTTGGATCCTGTGGCAACGATGTCCTTGCTATTTGTGGAATACCTAATGAAGCAGACGAAGGGTACGGAGGGAACATTACCTGCAGATTGTGTCACAACAAACAAGACATCATGGAACACAGATCAGCAGCTCATACTGGCTTGCAAACTCAAGGTGCTAAGATGCTTAAAACATCAAATAAAAATTTAAAGATGATGAAGTGGGTGACAATGGTGTTCTAAAACAAATATATTCTAGAAGTGAGTTTTCAATTATTCACGAAAAACTGCTCATAAAGTCGTCAGTTGGCACTGAGGAAAATCTCTACGAACCATCGAATCTTCACAATCATTGACTGGGGGCCAAGGCTACACTCGCAGCAATTGCACAATTAAGTGCACAACAAATCGCTTCAAGTGTAAAAATAACAAGCTGCTATGTAATTCTAAATGCCATAAAAGTTCAACTCGTTGTAACAAATGATGATATTGATAGATTGAGACTATAGTACAATAAAAAATTTGAATATTTCTGTCATTTACTGTAATTAATAATCAATAAAGACTTAATTTCATGATCCTTACTGCATAAAAAGCCAAAATCTGCTCATGATCTTCTAATTAGGACTTTGGCCGGTCGTCCCTAGCCAGATGATCTTCTAATTAAAACTTTGGCCGGTCCACATTGGCCAGTCTGCGGATTGGCCGGCCAAAGGCCGAAATCAAGCAAAGTTTCGGACTTTGACCTACCTATAGGAGGCGATATTGGCCAATGCGCGGATTGGCCGGCCAATCCTAGCATTGGCCGACTTCGGGCTTTGACCGTAACATATATATATATATATATATATATATATATATATATATATATATATATATATATATATATATATATATATATATATATATATATATATATATATATACAAGGGTTGTCCTTATTTTCGAAATAATAAGGTTACATTTTTAGATCGAATGATATTTGAGGGTCGCTACCTAGGTCAGATGACTCAGCAAATTTGTACACGCGATAGTTAAAGCTCGTCAGTTTGTTGTTCATACTCTGTCAACGATTGAGCCTTATTGAAGTAACACCCTAACAGTGAGAATATATTTTTCTTTAAACGTGAAATGTGGGATAGGGCCTATAGTGATTTCATAGAGAAAAGAGTAGACAAAATGTAACTACTAGAAACTGTGATTTCATACAGAGCAGAGGAAATGTGAAAACTATGAAAGACATTGATTTCACGCAGAGCAGAGGAAATTGTGAAATATGCGACACCCCCCCCCCCCCCCCACACACACACACATACCTCCCTCCGAGCGCGTGGGGTTTTAAGTAACTATATGAAAGTACGTCTGCGATTAAATAAAAATTCGCCCAACACAAAAGTGTGTACTGCACGCAAATAGAAATTGATGATTGAAATGTTATCCATTTTATAATTTCATCCGAAACAAAAAATATTTTTTTTAATTTTAAGCGAGCTTTTGGCATATTTATTCCTGTCGATGAAATGAAGATGTGTAAGGAATTTTAATTATGCAAATATTTTGTTTTGAATAAGCGGGGATCACTCTAATACTCCACCTTTATAAAGGTGGGATTACTCCGAAAAAAAAAAACCAACAGAATCTTGTAGTCTTTACACCGCGTTTACACTTGCGACATGTATACTACACATTTATAGAAAAAAAACTTCGCTATAGGGCCTAAGTTAATAGGAGAGCCTACTCACTTATTGCGAAGTTTTTGTTTCTAACAATGTATAGTATACATGTCGCAAGTGTAAACGCGGCATTACAATAAAATAATCCAGTTGTTGGATTAACAGAAGTTGTTTTTTTTTTTTTTTTTTTTTTTTAACGTGTGAAAGTTCTGAAATAAACTGTTGTATGGAAAGAGAGAATTAATTTTTCAGAGTTGTGAAGTTAAATACTTGGCTGTTAAGTTGTAAATTGAAGAAAGGTGGTAGAGATGGGTTTAATGTCGTATTCTCGTTAGATTTGGTTTCATTTAGAATAGGTCTGGGTAAGTAAATATTAATCAATACAGGTTAAATTGACACTTGCTAGAATAGATTGGTACTCTCTAGGATTGGTGTGGTCAGGTAGTCAGAGGCGTAGCGATGGGGGGGGGGGGGGCAGGGGGGTACATATGTCCCCGGGCGCCGACCTTAGGGGGCGCCAAAATGGGTTGTAAAAACAAATTTAAATGTCATTTTAGCTGCATTTTCGGATTATAAATGGTTTGAGGGGGGTGCAAATTAATAATTTGCTCCTGAGGGGGCGCCAAATTGAAAGTTTGTCCCCGGGCGCCGGGAAGGGTTGCTACGCCTCTGCAGGTAGTTGCTAGAATTAGCCAGGTACTGATTTTAAATTGGCTTAGCCAGATAGTTACTAGAATTGGTTTGGTCAGGTAGTTGCTAGAATTGGCCAGGTACTGATTTTAAATTGGCTTAGCCAGGTAGTTACTAGAATTGGCTTAGTCAGGTAGTTGCTAGAATTGGCCAGGTACTCATTTGAACTTAGCTTAGCCAGGTAGTAGATAGAGTTGGCTAGGTACTCAATATTGGCTTAGCCAGTTACTCACTTGAATTGGCCTGGCACCCGCTTTGCCCGGTAGTCGCTAGAATCGGCCAGGAAGAATTCGCTAGATTTGGCCAGGTACCCGCTAGAATTGGCCAGTAAGAATCCGCTAGAATTGGCCAGGTACCCGCTAGAATTGGCCAGGAAGAATTCGCTAGATTTGTCCAGTACCCGCAAAAATTGGCCAGGAAGAATCTGCTAGAATTGGCCAGATAATTTCTAGAACATCCGTTCGACAATCGAACTCGTGACGCTCAGATAAGCCTAACCGTACCGATAAATCAGACAAATGTTTCGTAATCACATACAGCAGCATATGTTTTGTTAATTACAGACTGGCGCCTGTGTTTATTAACAGCACTCAAGCATGTGACGCGAGTTAATTAGGCTCGAGCATCTGGCATGTGTTTATTAATTAGACGTGGGCAGGTATTTTTTTTTTCAACCAGGTCGATAGTCTGATCCTGTCAACAGACGCGCCACGCCCAAATAAAAGTCAGATTTTTGGTAGAATGGAAATCCATGCCAAAAAAAAAAAACCGACCAACAAAAAACAAAATCCCACCTCTAAGAAAATGTATTTAAATCAGAAAACACATTAGGCCGGCGTGACTGAGGGGGAATCCAGCGGCTTGGGTGGTTTTAGGGAACAATCCGCCCTCGGTATCCATCTCATTATTCGGGAAAACACGCGACGGAGCATGCGCATCGTGGCATGCGCGCAGACACATGCGCGGAGGCGACGGGTGTAATGGAAGGTAAAATTGAGAACTGTTGCGCTGTTGACGAGTCATTCCGTTTGTCTGACGACTTTTACACCCCCCTCCCCCCTTTGTTTTTTACGACCGTTAACCTCTAACTAATCCAGTACATGTTTTGTTGTTGCTTTTTTTTTTTAAATTGGTTTCAAGTTTCCACGTGAGTGTTTTTTGTTTTTGTTTTTTGTAATGAATGGCCAGTGAAGTGTGGAAGACAGGTGTGAAATTGGTCCACATAGCAGAGCTTAGTCAAATAGACGTGGACATTCAGAGATCACACGTGGACATTCAGAGATCACATAGACATTCAGAGATCATATGTGGACATTCAGAGATCACACGTGGACATTCAAAGATCACACGTGGACATTCAGAGATAACACGTGGACATTCAAAGATCATATGTGGACATTCAAAGATCACATGTGGACATTTAGGGATCACGTGTGGACATTCAGAAATCACATGTGGACATTCAGAGATCACATGTGGACATTCAGAGATCACATGTGGACATTTAGGGATCACGTGTGGACATTCAAAGATCACACGTGGACATTCAGAGATCACACGTGGACATTCAGAGATCACATGTGGACATTCAGAGATCACACGTGGACATTTAGAGGTCACATGTGGACATTCAGAGATCACGTGGACATTTAGGGATCACATGTGGACATTCAGAGATCACATGTGGACATTCAGAGATCACATGTGGACATTCAGAGATCACACGTGGACATTCAGAGATCACATGTGGACATTCAAAGATCACTCACATGTGGACATTCAGAGATCACATGTGGACATTCATAGATCACATATGGACATTCAGAGATCACACGTGGACATTTAGAGGTCACATGTTGACATTCAGAGATCACATGTGGACATTCAGAGATCACATGTGGACATTTAGAGATCACATGTGGACATTCAGAGATCACATGTGGACATTCAGAGATCACACGTGGACATTCAGAGATCACATGTGGACATTCAGAGATCACATGTGGACATTCAGAGATCACACGTGGACATTCAGAGATCACATGTGGACATTCAGAGATCACATGTGGACATTCAGAGATCACTCACATAGACGTGTACAAATATCACTCACACAATCCGTCCTCCCTTACATAAATAAACCGGGAGTGATCTCCCCTAAACTTTCTCGAATATTCTTATATAACTTCGAATATAGACATGATTTTTAATTACTTAAACTTTCAAAAATAGAATAGAATCTCGTAGAAAAAAGAATGTGCATAATAGTGTGCAATATTATTAGTACTTTGTAAATTTACATGTGTTTTTTTTTTGAGAAATCGGAAATAGCGTAAATTAGTACTTTCGGTCAACGGAAATTACTCAAAATTTGTCAGAAGGTGTAGAATTAGATCTTTTACTTACATGTGAAAATTCATTTATCTATCTGAAATAGTACTCAAGTTATAGGCTTTTGAAAAATTCAGAGTAGAAAAAGTACCACTTCCGGTTATCGGAAATCGCTCAAAAGTTTATCAAGATCTACGATTTTGATAAAATACTTATATATGAAATTTCATCAACCTAACTGTAACGGTACTCAAGTTATCGTGTTTACACACAGACAGACATACACACACACACACACACAGACAAACAGACATACGGACAAGATTGCAAAATTATGTTTTTCCGTATCAGTGAGATGAAAAACGTCGAGATTTGTAAAAATCTCGATTTTTTTTTTTTGCACGATTACAAGACTTTCTCTACACTTCGTATATACGAGAAAGTAAAAATTGTTTTCAAGATAGTTGGATAAGTTCGAGGGTGGTTAGGGGTGGTGGTTTTAGTTTCTAACATGTAAGTGGTGGGGGTGGGGTGGGGTTAATGGGCGTGACATCTGAGATCACGCGAGTAAACCTGGGCGTAACGCGAGAGATATATGTCTCGCGCGTGAGGGCTAGGTCAAGATGACCCGCGTAAGTTATAACCTGTTCAGTGTGGTCTATAGACAAACAGGTTGATATCTAGGCATCCTTCTTCAAAAGGTCAGATTTTTCAACTAGACACGCGCCAGCATCTTTATCTAAGTAATGATCTTTAAACAGTCATACATGTCATTACAAAACACACAAGACACACAGGTCATTACAAGACATTTAGGTCATTACAAGACATTTAGGTCATTACAAGACAAATAGGTCATTACAAAACATATAGGTCATTACAAGACACACAGGTCATTACAAGAAATATTGGTCATTATAAGACAGGTCATTACAAGAAAAAATACATCATTACAAAACACACAACTCATTATAAAATGGTCATTTCAAGACACACGTTCATTACAAGATATACAGGTCATTACAAAACACACAGGTCATTACAAGATATATAAACCTACAGATCATTACAAAACATAGAAGTCATTAAAATACTTAAGAGTCATTACAAGATATACAGGTCATTGACTAGACACATAAGTCATTATCCAGACGCAGATATTTATCTAAAGGAATTTAGAAATATTATTTTGTATTTTAGATTTTTTTTTCGGCATAGAATTATAGACATTGCAGGACAAAATAACTTCTACTAACTTACAAACCCAAGTCAAATGATTGGTTCATCTGCGTCATTTAAAATGTCAGCAAAATATTCGATTACAGTATACATTTCACACACGAAATACCGGCCTGAATATTGTAATGTTACCTCGACATGCTAATACCGCACGTCACTGAGTTGTGTAGAGGGGTTTTTATTTGTTTGTTGTTCGTCGCTACAACCGCCGTAACGGTGCTCTGCTACACAATGTCCTTAGGATTATGGCCGTCCTTGTATTGTATTACTTCAAGGAGGAATGTGTGTGTGTGGTGGGGGGGGGGTATTGTGATTGTAGCAATATTGTTATGAAGGAATGGCTGGTAGAGAGAGCAATGTATTTTGATTGCTGTTGTTTGGAATGCTGTCATATATACTTACATACTTACGCACACACACACTCATATATATATATATATATATATATATATATATATATATATATATATATATATATATATATATATATATATCCCCCAAAACGCTAAGTATTTCAGTCTGTATAGGAGACACCACCTAGTACCAGTGCTGGCGGCCAGGTTATTTAGCGCCCTCGGTAAAACTTCTTAAAAAGCCCCCTTTCACATACATTAATTACTAAAACATATGTATAAGAAAACAATTAATTAAAAGTGACATATTAATGTATTATTAATTGCATCCACGTTATCAAATTTTACTTGCCTCCTTCGTCTCAAAAGTTTGTACTAATTCCTACAATTCCAGTTTGCAAGCGTAATCACATTTTATTGAAATTGTTGCTATGTCCACGTGTTTACTTTGTACTTTATGACATAGCCCCCCCCCCCCCCCTTAGAAAATTTTAAGTGCCCCCCCCCCCTACCCTCCCGGGAGAAAAAAGTCTGTTAAAAAAAACACTGAAAAAAAAAGTTCTTGTAGTGTTGGACTCACTGCAGTCTTCCCAAGGTGCGGACCACAACGGATATTACCTTTTTTACTTTCTCGTATATACGAAGTATAGAGAAAGTCTTGTAATCGTGCAAAAAAAAAATCGAGATTTTTACAAATCTCGACGTTTTGCATCTCACTGATACGGAAAAACATAATTTTGCAATCTTGTCCGTATGTCTGTGTGTCTGTGTGTGTGTGTGTGTGTCCGTGTGTAAACACGATAACTTGAGTACCGTTACAGCTAGGTTGATGAAATTTCCTATATAAGTATTTAATCAAAATCGTAGATCCGTATCAACTTTTGAGCGATTTCCGATAACCGGAAGTGGTACTTTTCCTACTTTGAATTTTTCAAAAGCCTATAACTTGAGTACTATTTCAGATAGATAAATGAAATTTTACATGTAAGTAAAAGATCTATTTCTCTACCTTCTATTAAATTTTGAGTCATTTCCGTTGAGTGGAAGTAGTACTTTACGCTACTTCCGATTTCTCAAAAAACTAATGTAAATTTTAAAAGTAATAATAATATTGCGCACTATTATGCGCTTTTTTATTTCGCGTTCACTTGGTGTGCAATTAATTTGTCTACGAGATTTTATTCTATTTTTAAAACTTTAAGTATTTAAAATGGATTAAAAATCATGTCTATAGCCCGAGTTCCCATCCCCTGTTATTTTATATAAGAATATTCGAGAAAGTTTAGGGGAGATCACTCCCGGTTTATTTAAGCTTGACTGTCTTTAGTTGTAAAATGTCTATATTGTGTGATAATGTAACGATTTGTTGTTGTTGTTTTGTTTTGTTTTGTTTTTTTTGAAAAATAAAATGTTATACATATTATAGATTCCATCCTAAAATTGTTATATATGAATCCTTAAGGAGAGGGTGAAAAATATGAAAAGACAATTAGATGTTTAATTTACGATTAAGATTGTATGTCTACTAACATTAAGTTTAGTATTGCAATCTACAACGCTACTGATGTATTGTTTTTTAACTTGATAATGCTAAAAAAAACATACCAATCTATTTTTTTTTTAGAACTTAAGCTCTATATAATTTTTACAATAGCAAATAATAACTTAAAGTTGTATTTATATGTAAGCGGTCAACCTAAGGTGCTGGAATTTTAAATGATTGTACCGTTAAGCAACGAATTATCTCCCATTTGAAAATCCAAACACCAAATTTTTACTCAAGGGAAATAACTTTCACAAGAATAGCTAAATTAACCAAGTGTAATTAAAATATGATTGAAAAACACAATAAAACAATACATTTTATTACGTAACAATTATACAAAATCTTTTATATTACCTATGTAATCCTCTGAAAACAATATATTTTACAAATTGAATACTTAAATGTAATGTTGATTTGAAAGTCTAAAAACAGTAGCTTAATTATAACATACTTCTATTCAATTTTGATGACATACTTTACAGTTTATTATTAATCTAGATATAAAAACATTAAATTTTGGATCCCCTACATAAAGGGACGCATTTCAACAATATCAAACACGGTTAAATGATTCAGACAGCGATCGCATACTTTCCACAGTCCCCCCCCCCCCCCCACCTGCTCTACCTACTGACCTATAAAAACAGGCTGAAATCGGAGTTAACGGCCTATACGGCGCATAGCAAGTTACGTTACAAGGGACAGACTAAAGCTATGTTAGCCAATAGTCCAGTAGTTCTTCAGCTGGGTTCGATCGAACCCCAGGGGCTCGAAGAGTCAGTCTCAGGGGTTCGGCGGAGGTCAAGACACACACACACACACACACACACGACTTACATGATTCACGATCGTATTTTGACAAAACTATTAAGAAGGGTTTGGTGAGTGCGCATATGAATCTGATGGGGTTCGGGAACTCCAAAAAAAAAGGTTAAGAACCACTGCTCTCGTCTTATTTACACTAGATATTTAAAAGTTCATAAGATCTCTATTCATGAACTTTAATGTCACTTTACCCTTGCTCCCTATACGCAAAAGAAAAAAAAATAATTTTAAAAATCACAGTCTAAATAGAACTATTGAAATTGCATTGTAACATCCAACAACTTTTTAACAAACAAACAAAAAAAAAAAGAAACCACCCCCCCCCCCCCCCGCACATTTCTGATGACGTCATTGTGGTCTTTTAAAAATAAATTCTGGTGTACATTTCAACAGTACCCTCAGCTAAAAAAAAAACCAACTCCACAGATCCTAATTATTTTCGAGTTGTGTAATTATCTCTCTTGGTTTTTTTTCTCTTTCCAGAAACTGAAGTAGTTAAGGATTGGGTGAAGGGTGGGGGTGAGGGGGTGAGGGGGGTTAAAAACACACAAACAAGATTCCAGAAACTGGCCAGATTTCTAGCGTCTAACCAACGTTCTAGGAAACGAGTTATGCGTCCCCTGGGGAGGGGGGGGATCCAGGGGGGACGGGAAGTAGACCAATGACGTCACTGTGTTTATGTTGATTTTAGAAGGGGGATGAGGGGGGGGTCTGTCTTCTTAATAGCGCTTTTACGATAACCGACTATTAACATTTCAGATTTTGTTTTGTTGCATGAGCGATGTTTATTTTTTTTTTATCAATTCATAAAATCATCTGATTTGTGAGAAGAAAAGTAAATATCAACAAGAAAATATTCGTGTTGGTTTGCCGTACTCAAGTATTTGTGAATTAAAAATTTCACCGAAAAAACGATTTGTGAAATGCTCAGAATGAGGCTTCCGGCTAGAGGTTATGCTAGGCTTAGGAGGATGGTGTGGTGGGAGGGAGTATAATTGTTACCTCCAACGGTCCCGAGTTCGAACCCCGAGCAGGTTAGTTAACTGGGGGCAGCAGCTCATGTAGGAGGGATAACTCAAAAACTCAACACACAAAAAAAACAGCTGCCGCCTTGAAGATTGTTCTAGGGTGGACATAAGCTAGAGAAGCAATACCTGAAAGAAAAGCACGCTGAAGCATTTTTTCTTTCACCGACTTTGCCCCTCCCCCTCCCCCCCCCCCCCCCCCAACTTGTCCTCCCCTCTCAAACGAAGTTTAGGTTAGCATGTCGATCTTCCTGTGAAGTAGGCCGCTGACAATGTCATTAAACTTTTAGAGATCGAGGGTTCATTTTGCTTCAGAGGTCATCTCCTCATTTATTTTTACAGGTCAGTGGTCATCGAAACTTTTTTTTCCAGCTGTCAAAGGTCAGCTAAAGTTCACTTAAGAGGTCAAAGGTCATCTAAAGTTCACTTAAGAGGTCAAAGGTCATCTATGGCTTGTAACGTATGGCTGTGAGGTCATGTTAACGTGTCATTGTTCAGCTGGTCGATGGTGTCGTGAGACTAAGACGTGCTGCCGTGTTGGAGCCAGAGTTTTTCAGGCACCTTACCGTCTCCACCCCCCCCCCCCCCCCCCACACACACACACACAACGCATCACGTCCACCAGCCCATCCCCAGACGAATTTTTTTTTTAAATGTATGATTTATGTATAAATATATTTTTTTAATCCAGCGTCCGCCTACCCAACCCGGAACTTGTAACTACCATCTTCCCCCCTGGTGATAAAGGACGTGATTGTGGCGCTCTCTTTCAAATGAAACACAAAAAGTATCGGACAGTAAACAACAAGCTTATAAATCATTTGAAATAGAAGTAGTGAAAATAGTTTTTTTTTTTTAAGAGATCAGCCTTGTGGTAGGCCAAAAAACGTGACATACAATTTGTTGTTGCCTAATCACGTGATACACAACTTACCACCCTAATGACGTGATACACAAATTACCATCCTAATCACGTGATACACAACTTACCATCCTAATCACGTGATACACAACTTACCATCCTAATCACGTGCTACACAACTTGCCTTAGCCTAATCACGTGATACACAACTTACCACCCTAATCACGTGATACACGACTTACTAGCCCAATCACGTGATACACAACATACCGTAACTTAATCACGTGATACTCAACTTACTAGCCCAATCACGTGATACACAACTGTCCGTAGCCTCATCACGTGATACACAACTTACCGTCCTACTCATGTGATACACAACTTACTAGCCCAATCACGTGATACACAACTTACTAGCCCAATCACGTGATACACAGCTTACCACCCTAATCACGTGATACACGTATTGCTGACAACCTAATCATCTAATGGCCGCCTTCAGATCCCGCCCCTCCTAAACTTCCGCTTCCAAGTAACATATAATAAAGCTAATCTGTTTGAACTGGCTTTTCTTTTTATCTTGGAGGTTTTTTTTTTTAAATTGTCAACAACTGGAGAGGGTAATAAGCTATCAATTTGTTGATTTAAGTTCTTATGCTACGCCGAATAATAATACTCAAACTATAAATAATTATGGTAAATTAGTGGCAGGTTGAGAATCGATAAAAAGCTGAGTATCGATATACTTTAATGACGATGGGTTTTAAGCATCGTCCGAGTTGAGTATCGATGTTGAGATTTTGTTTAGGACGAAGAGGAGCGCATTAACATAGAGTTGGGTATCGATGAATGCTCGAGTATTGACTGATAGCTGAATACTGATTGATTATTGAGTATCGATTGTTAGTATAGTATCGACGGATAGGTGATTGTCGATGTAAGATGAGACGTGTTGAATACTTGGGTGTCGGTTGGTAAAATCGATGAGTTCAATGTTGATGGATAGTTGAGTATTGATGTAAGAGGAGTATCGATTAAAAGATGAGTCTCGATAGATAGTGAGTGTCGATAAAGAACTCAGTATCGATGTATAGTTAGTTAAAGTGTCATGAGTATCGATAAATAGTTAAGTATCGATTTATTGCTGAGTATCGATACATAGTAGAGTATTGATGGATATTTGAGTATCAATCAAGAGTTGAGAAGCGGAGGAGAAAAGAATCGAGATATAGTAGAGTATCGATTGGGCTATTGAGTATCGAGAAACAAAATATCGATGTCAAGTTTGGTATCGGTGGACTATTGAGTATCGAGAAAAAATGTCGATCTAAAGTTGAGTATCGGTGGAGACTGACCAATGACAACAAAAGCTGTGCACGATAGAGTGTCTATGGACTAGTGAGTATCGAGATAAAAAAATATCGATGTAAACTTGAGTATCGATGGACTATTAAGTATCGAAAAATTAAAGATGTAAAGTTGAGTATCGGAGGAGACTGACCAATGACAACAAAAGCTGTGCACGTTAGAGTATCGATAGACTAGTGAATATCGAGAGAAAAAATATCGATGTAAATTTGAGTATCGAGATAAAAAAAATATCGATGTCAAGTTGAGTATCGAGAGAAAAAACCTCGATGTAAAGTTGAGTATTGAGATAAAAAAAAATATCGATGTCAAGTTGAGTATCGATGGACTATAAAGTATCGAAAAAAATATTGATGTACAGTTGAGGATCGAGAGAACAAACCTCGATGTAAAGTTGAGTATCGAGAAAAAAAAATGTCAACGTAGAGTTGAGTATCGAGATTTTAAAAATATCGATGGAAAGTTGAGTATCGAGATGTAGAGTTGAGTATCGATGGACGATTAAGTATCAATAAAAAAATATCGATGTAAATTTGAGTATCGAGATATAAATATCGATGTAAAGTTAAGTATCGAGATTAAAGTAAAGTTGAGTATCGGAGGGGAATGACCAACGAGAACAAAAGCCGTGCACGTCCAGTCAAGAACCGACCCATCTCCAGGTGAAATTGGAGAAAACCTCGTTCTATTTTTAGCTCTGATTACACAATGTAAATAGAGGCGAGAGTCCCCGGGGAGGCGACTGTCGTCTGGGGCTTGTCCACGTCTGCTGTGCCGTGGTCATTTTCTAAATATTTTAACGTCTGCTCCATCATCTCTTTAACCGTGGGTCTGATAGGTTTTTTTTTGTTTGTTTTAAATCTATCGTCTGCTTGATGTTCAATAATTCTATTTTTTTTTTGTTTAGCTCTTTAACCGTGGGTCTGATAGTTTTTTTGTTTGTTTTAAATCTATCGTCTGCCTCATGTTCAATTTAGGACTACCAATAATTCCTTTTTTTTTGTACAACTCTTTAGCCGTATTTCTGATTTTATTTTTTTTAATTTTAAATGTATTATCTGCTTCATGTTTAATTTAAAACTACTTATAAATTATATTTTTTGTTCAGCTCTTTAACAGTATGTCTCTGTTTTATTCTTCTGCTTTAAGTTCTCTTTGAAAACTAGATCTGATTTTGTTTATTTACTTGCTTAATATAAACATATCATCTTGGATGATCTCCTAAATCCTTTTCACATCTAAAGGTACTTTCAATAATATATCTAGTTTTTTATTCACTTTAACTAAAATATCTAGTTTTTTGTTCACTTTTACTAAAATATCTAGTTTTTTTTTATTCACTTTAACTAAAATATCTAGTTTTTTATTCACTTTAACTAAAATACCTAGTTTTTTTATTCACTTGAAAATATTAAGTTTTTTATTTACTTTAACTAAAACAACTAGTTTTTTATTTACTTTAATTAAAATATCTAATTTTCGATTCACTTCAACTAAAATATCTAGTTTTTTATTCACTTTAACCAAAATTGTCTAGTTATTTATTCAATTTAACTTTAAAAAATTGGACTAATTCACTTCTCACGATTTTATTATCGTGTTGTGATTAGATAAATTATTATCTCCTCTCTATGAGTAAAGGGCAAATCGCAACTTCCTTTTTTCTACAAAACATAATGTCGTGCTCAATGCAATAGATGACGTCAGTTGTACGTCTGTAATAAATTTGTGTCACGTGATGGGGTCGCCTGCGCATGTCACAAAAATCGCGTGATGTCTCAGATGTGTGTTTAATCCCAGATAGTCAATACATCATAGTCTACACATCACATGACGTCATAGTCTACACATCACATGACATCATAGTCGACACATCACATGACATCATAGTCAACACATCACATGACATCATAGTCAACACATCACATGACATCATAGTCAACACATCACATGACATCATAGTCAATATATCAAAGACATATCATTATAGAAGACACATCATGTGAGATAAGTATGGATTGGACAATTTAATACCAAGTCCATTAGAATATAAAACAATCTTTAAAGTTAAAAATTAAACCCGTAAATGAAACACTACAACTGAAATAAGATTTTATAAAAGAAAGTTTGTAAAATAGACAGCAGTGAAAAAATCAATATCAGTAAGTTGGTAGAGCTAGGCAAAGAGTTACACATTAATAAAACCAGCGTGAATCGTACACAAAAAAACAGAAAACTAATCAACGATTTTTGTGCAAGCAATTTAGATTTTTCTTTTTCGACTTGTTTTTCGGATTTCTGTACAATCATTCTCAGATTGTTTAGATTAGAATCACATTTTGTACGTTAATCTGTCTCGTTAACTTTAGTTTTTACCGCTTTAGGTCATGTTTGTGTTCAATGTTTGTGGTCAATGTTTGCGGTCAATGTTTGTGGTCAATGTTTGTGGTCAATGTTTGTGGTCAATGTTTGTGGTCAATGTTTGTGGTCAACGTTTGTGGTCAATGTTTGTGGTCAATGATTGTGGTCAATGTTTGTGGTCAATGTTTGTGGTCAATGTTTGTGGTCAATGTTTGTGGTCAATAATTGTGGTCAATGTTTGTGGTCAATGTTTGTGGTCAATGTTTGTGGTCGTCAATGTTTGTGGTCAATGTTTGTGGTCAATGTTTGTGGTCAATGTTTGTGGTCAATGTTTGTGGTCAATGTTTGTGGTCAATGTTTGTGGTCAATGTTTGTGGTACATGATTGTGGTCAATGTTTGTCGTAATCTTTTGTCCTTATCATTTGTGGTCAATGTTTGTGGTCAATGTTTGTGTTCAATGTTTGTGTTCAATGTTTGCGGTCAATGTTTGTAGTCAATGTTTGAGTTTAGTTTTCTCTTGAACGCCTGTAGTTAATGTTTAACTGTAACATTTGGGTCAGTGTCTGTTGTCAACGTTTGCGGTCAATGTTTTTGGTCAATGTTTTGGTCAATAGTTGTGGTCAACGTTTGTGGTCAATGTTTTTGGTCAATGTTTTGGTCAATAGTTGTGGTCAATGTTTGTGGTCAATAATTGTGGTCAATGTTTACGGTCAATGTTTGTGGTCAATGTTTGTGGTCAATGTTTGTGGTCAATGTTTGTGGTCAATGTTTGTGGTCAATGTTTGTGGTCAATGTTTGTGGTCAATAATTGTGGTCAATGTTTACGGTCAATGTTTGTGGTCAATGTTTGTGGCCAATGTTTGTGGTCAATGTTTGTGGTCAATAATTGTGGTCAATGTTTACGGTCAATGTTTGTGGTCAATGTTTGTGGTCAATGTTTACGGTCAATGTTTGTGGTCAATGTTTTTGGTCAACTTCTGTGCTCAATGTTTGTGGCCAATGTTTGTGGCCCATGTTTACGGTCAATGTTTGTGGTCAATGTTTGTGGTCAATGTTTGTGGTCAATGTTTGTGGTCAATGTTTGTGGTCAATGTTTGTGGTCAATGTTTGTGGTCAATGTTTGTGGTCAATGTTTGTGGTCAATGTTTG
The DNA here is from genome assembly GCF_028476545.2 of Physella acuta. Taxonomy (NCBI): domain Eukaryota; kingdom Metazoa; phylum Mollusca; class Gastropoda; family Physidae; genus Physella; species Physella acuta. The sequence continues at coordinate 14,441 of NW_026731944.1, read as the reverse complement.
TGGTACATGTTTGTGGTCCATGATTGTGGTCCATGATTGTGGTCAATGTTTGTCGTAATCTTTTGTCCTTATCGTTTGTGGTCAATGTTTGTGGTCAATGTTTGTGTTCAATGTTTGTGTTCAATATTTGCGGTCAATGTTTGTAGTCAATGTTTGTGTTTAGTTTTCTCTTGAACGCCTGTAGTTAATGTTTAACTGTAACATTTGGGTCAGTGTCTGTTGTCAACGTTTGCGGTCAATGTTTTTGGTCAATGTTTTGGTCAATAGTTGTGGTCAATGTTTGTGGTCAATGTTTGTGGTCAATGTTTGTGGTCAATGTTTGTGGTCAATGTTTGTGGTCAATGTTTGTGGTCAATGTTTGTGGTCAATGTTTGTGGTCAATGTTTGTGGTCAATGTTTGTGGTCAATGTTTGTGGTCAATGTTTGTGGTCAACGTTTGTGGTACATGTTTGTAGTCCATGTTTGCGGTCAATGTTTGTAGTCCATGTTTGCGGTCAATGTTTTTGGTCAATGTTTGCGGTCAATGTTTGCGGTCAATGTTTGTGTTCAATGTTTGTGGTCAATGTTTGTAGTCCATGTTTGCGGTCAATGTTTGCGGTCAATGTTTGTGGTCAATGTTTGTGGTACATGTTTGTAGTCCATGTTTGCGGTCAATGTTTGTAGTCAATGTTTGCGGTTAATGTTCGTCGTCAATGTTTCTGGTCAATATTTGTTAACTTTTGTTCGTGTCATGGGGTCGGCGTGGTCGAGTCGGTAAAGCTCATGGTTGCTAAACCGAAAAGTCTCGAGTTCGAACCCTCGGGCAGATGAGGCTCGACAGCTAGGGACAGCCACTACTCTAGGAGAGACAACTCCAAAATCAAACAACTGCTGCCTTGTAGTTTGTTCTTGGTTGGACAAAGGCTATGGCAATTCAAAACTCTGGCAACTGCATGGAAAACTGTGAGTAATCTTTGTGACAGACAGATGAGCTATCAGATGAGCTATCTGTCACCCTTTGAATTATCTTTTGACAGATGACCGAGCTATTAAATGTTGAACCATCACATCAGATAATGTGTGGCCATCTGTCAAAGTCCAAACATGGTGAATGCCGCGATACTTGTTAGTTAAAAATAATCAGGCAATACGTCTTCATTACCATTCTGTTGTTGTTGTTGTTGTTTTATTTCAACTGAATGAGGTTGTCATTGTTTCAACACAACACATCCATGCATTGTTGTGGTGAGATTGGGTTTCAACTGTAAACACAATAAACACAACACAGTCATACATTCTTTTGATCAGAGTGGGTAGCGACTGTAAACACAATAAACACCACACAACACTCTTTTGATCAGAGAGGATAGCAAAAGTCAACACAATAAACACAACACATCCATTCGTTGTTGTGGTGAGATTGGGTTTCAACTGTAAACACAATAAACACAACACATCCATTCATTGTTGTGGTGGGATTAGGTTTCAACTGTAAACACAATAAACACAACACATCCATTCATTGTTGTGGTGAGATTGGGTTTCAACTGTAAACACAATAAACACAACACATCCATTCATTGTTGTGGTGAGATTGGGTTTCAACTGTAAACACAATAAACACATAACACAACACAGTCATACATTCTTTTGATCAGAGTGGGTAGCGACTGTAAACACAATAAACACAACACAACACAGCCATACATTGCTGTGGTCAGAGTGGGGCCCGACATTAAAAACAATAAAACAGCAGTTGACTTCACCTCGTTACAAAATCGATAATGCGACGTCATGTTCTGAAGCGCCGGTACCGAAGTATCTGACAAATACCTATAGGCTACAGGCTGAAGGCATAGTCGCGTCTAATAACGCTTTTTTTTTTAATTTAAAAAAAAACGGGAGTAGTCTCCCCTAAACTTTTTCGTACATACATTTTTTAAATAGAATAGTATTGCGTAGAAAAAAGAATAGCACACCAACTGAACGTAGAAAATGAGTGAATAATACAGTGAAAAATGAGTGCTTTATAAAGGAAACATTGATTAACTTTTAGAAATTAACTAAATATCTAATTTGGCCAAACTATAATGTCTAGCAGGGGTCTGCAACCTTTTAATACGCAAGAGCCAAAAGTTACAAGTTACAAAATTTCCCAGTTTTTAAAGAGCCACAACATTTTTAATTTAAATATTTGGTGTTCGATTAGAATTATGTAAATAAGTTTGATTTGTTATTTAAAATAAATAGCTTTAAATATGAAATAATATTTATTCATATCAAAGCATAGACATGTTTGGCCAGAATAGTAAAATTAGTAATCAAATAATATAAATCTAGGACCATCTCACTCCACTTTAGAAGCTGTGAATATTTTTTTTATTTTTTTCTTTACGGATATCACCGGCTCAGGAGGTGTCTCCCATTAGCCAGTCAGGCCTCAACACGGCAAACGCCGACTAACAGGCTTGGATATCGGTTAGAATAACTTGCATCGTACGCTTCTATCCTTTGGTTCTCATAAGGCTTATCTCCCATCCCACTGAACGCAGGGTAAACTCGTACCCCACCGTCCGGTAAAAATAAAATTATATAATTATTAGTATTTGTGCATTTGATCTGGACATCAATAGAGCCGCATGCGGCTCGCGAGCCGCAGGTTGCCGACCCCTAGTCTAGACTTACGTGAAAAGTTTTGAAAAAAACGATCCGGTAGAAGCTATCTTTTTCAGAAACGCAAATCGCGTGAAGTAATACTTCCGTTCACCGGAACTCATTCAAAATTCGAGAGGATAAGATCTAATAACTATGTTTAAAATTTCGTTCACATCACTGATACAGCACTCAAGTAAAAAAGTAAATGTCGTTTTTTTTTCTCTATCTCGTATACGAATTATAGAGAAAGTATTGTAATCGTGCAAAAAAATATAAAAATCGAGATTTTGATCGAGATTTTTATTAATAAGGACTTTTTACATTTCCCCATAGTTGGAAAAAGTTTTGCAATTTTGTCTGTGCGTCTGTCTGTGTGTCGCTATGACGTCATCGGCATCACGTCATCAACATTACCATCGAGGCTCACAAAAGCGTTACTCAAATCACCAACATCAGCAACATCAGCAACATCAGCAACATCACCAACATCACCAACATCACCAACATCACCAACATCACCAACGTCACCAACATCACCAACATCACCAACATCACCAACATCAGCAACATCACCAACATCACCAACATCACCAACATCACCAACATCACCAACGTCACCAACATCACCAACATCACCAACATCACCAACATCACCAACATCACCAACATCACCAACATCACCAACGTCACCAACATCACCAACGTCACCAACATCACCAACATCACCAACATCACCAACGTCACCAACATCACCAACATCACCAACATCACCAACATCACCAACATCACCAACATCACCAATATCACCAACATCACCAACATCACCAACATCACCAACATCACCAACATCAGCAACATCAGCAACATCAGCAACATCACCAACATCACCAACGTCACCAACATCACCAACATCACCAACATCACCAACATCACCAACATCACCAATATCACCAACATCACCAACATCACCAACGTCACCAACATCACCAACATCACCAACATCACCAACATCACCAACATCACCAACATCACCAACATCACCAACATCACCAACATCACCAACGTCACCAACATCACCAACATCACCAACATCACCAATATCACCAACATCACCAACATCACCAACATCACCAACATCACCAACATCACCAACATCACCAACGTCACCAACATCACCAACATCACCAACATCACCAACATCACCAATATCACCAACATCACCAACGTCACCAACATCACCAACATCACCAACATCACCAACATCACCAACATCACCAACATCACCAACGTCACCAACATCACCAACATCACCAACATCACCAACATCACCAACGTCACCAACATCACCAACATCACCAACATCACCAACATCACCAACATCACCAACATCACCAACATCACCAACATCACCAACATCACCAACATCACCAATATCACCAACATCACCAACATCACCAACATCACCAACATCACCAATATCACCAACATCACCAACGTCACCAACATCAACAACATCACCAACATCACCAACATCACCAACATCACCAACATCACCAACGTCACCAACATCACCAACATCACCAACATCACCAACATCACCAACATCACCAACATCACCAACATCACCAACATCACCAACATCACCAACATCACCAATATCCTTACACTCTGCGGGGCTTAAGCTGTCCGTGACCTATGCTCTACTTCACTTTTAATCTATCCTCCTCCCCCATCCCTCCCCTTCCATTTACCCTCCTCCATTTACCCTCCCCCATTGTCCCTCCCCCATTTAACTAAGTCGAGACGAGTCGAGGATTAGATAGACTAACAGGACCAGGATAATGAACTTAAACTCTTAAGGAAGGAGACGCTGTACACAGCCGACTCCCACGAGATTACGTCAACGGTAGGTTCGTATTGATTAGCCGTACCTATTTATTCCGTTGGGATTAAGGTTAAGGTGTAGTGGAATGGAGTGTACTGCAAGTGTCGTTGTCGCTGAGTCGGTCTGGTTAATCGATGGGTACCGTGAGGTTGTGGTTACAAACATGCAAACATACAAATATACAAATATACAGCCATGCATACATATACACAGCCATACATACATAGACACAGACAGACAAACATACAAACATACAAACATACAAATATACAGCCATACATACATACACACATCCATACATACATACATAGACACAGACAGACAAACATACAAATGTACAGCCATGCATACACACACACAGCCATACATATATAGACACAGACAGACAAACATACATACATACATGCAAACAGGCAAAATCACATACATACCTATACACAGCCAAACATACATGCACATAGACAAAGCCAAACAGTCAACATACAAACATACACACATAAACAATCAAATATACAAAAGCCAAAAAAAACACCAAAAAGTAAACGATCAAGCGATTAAGCATACAAACACAGTCAGCCATATAAACACACATACATATAATCAAACATAGAAATACACACACAAACAATCACACATTCAAACTAACACACACTCACACACATAATCAAACACGTTCACACAAAAATCAAACACACACTCGCATGTACAAAAACACACCAAAAAGTAAACATGCAAAACACACACACACACACACAAACCTACGCACAAACTCAATAACAGACCGACACAAAATCACAAATACAAACAGCAAGCTATCATACATACAAAACACACACACACAAACCTGCACAAAAACACATACACTTAAACCTATACATAAAAAACACAAACACAAACATGGAAGAAAAAAATTGTTAACAAACCCACAAACAAACAAACATAAAGGCTGGAGTTAACGAGGGTTAATAAATAGGCCGTACTCTCCTACCCCGTGACTTAATGGTTTTATTCCACATGATTAATGCCTTTTGCATCCATACACAAACAAAAGCCATAAAAAGGAGGTCGGTTCATTTACTCTGGCCAGATTTCTTTCAGTCGAGAAGCCAAGTATAGATACAACACTTGCCACATGGTCCGGTAACTGACTTGACCTCATTAACGTGTTAACACAGTATCCAGCCAGCTCTGATGGGCAACTGAGTTAAATAAGGGGAAGTAAACGCGGCTGGACAGGATACTGACCACTCACACACAAGACGCAAGTCACATGACTTCTTTATCGGACCCTTTAGACCACAGTTTCTAAAAGTTTTATGACTACTTTAATTACCCTATTAGCCATGTTTTTTAAAAAAAAAATTGGAAATTTGTTGAGCCGAATAATCACAGCGTTATTTTTTTCACTCACTTTCTAGAATTCGCGTCTTAAGCACGTACGCTATACGGATTAGCTGAATTAGACTGAAGCTTTTGAGGGTTCTTCACACCAAAAAAAACACTAAGTAAGAAACATAGGTTCGTTTTTACAACCGACCAGCCGTTTCTTCTTCCTTTTTCGTTCTAAATTCTAGTGTTGAAAGCAATTCTTTCCTAGTTGAGCTGCTGACCCCAGCTATCGAGCCTCATGTGCCAGGGGGGTTCGAACACGGGTCTTTTCGGTTTAGCAACCACGCCGACCTCCCGATCGGCCACTTGAAATTGGTGGGTTGTTTTTTGTTTTTTTTTTTATTATTTTCGTTGTTGTTGTTGTTTTTGTTTGTTTGTTTTTGTTAGTTTGTTGCTGTTTTTTTTTGACAAAAGATAGGTTAGAGTTGACGGCATGAATCTTCATAGTTAGTCTAGTGTGGTGAACACTAGGTCAAATCTTTCCCGACTAGAACCAGACACCCGTCATACGCTAGATGCCTTCTGAGACCATCATACAGACTAAAGCGCGTGAATCGAATTCGAGGCTTTCTGGTTCGCTCTTCCTATTCGATTCATCCAATCCATACTATAAACAAGTAAGTTACTGTTTCTTCTTCAGAAAAGTTTGAATAAACGTCTTTGTATATTAGCCGAGTACTGATTTAAATTTCCTAGCTCTACAAGAACAGAGTTTTATGAATGCAGAACGCCTTATCCATAGTGCTAAACCAGTGGCTTTATATACATACGGCTATAGAAGTATGGCTATATAGTAGTGCTGAGCATTACGCTTATAGCTTTATATACTTAGGGCTATATAAATATTGCTATATAGTAGTGCTAAGTACTTGGCGCCACAGGCATTGTGCTACATACTAAGTGCTACATAGCACTTTATACTTAGGACTGTACATTTGGTGCATAGCACCACATACACAGTGCTACATACATAGCACTACGCAATTATAGCTATATACGTAATGGTACATACGTAGCGCTACTAATATAGTAAAACATACTTAGCGCTACAAAATAATCGCTACATACATAATGCTACATCCCTAGTACCACCTACATAGTACCTCATACATAACAGCACATACACATCACTACATACATAATACTACTTACATAATGCTACATCCATAGTATCACATACATGCCACCACATACACACCACATACCCATCACTACACACATAATGCTAGTGTTTTCTTCCCTGTCTATTTCTTAAAACTCCCACAATAGAAAATTTAATGCCGTGAGCCGTGAGCATTTCTATTAGATTATTTTTATTGGCGTATTTTTTTTTTCCAACAAAGTCTGCACGCCGAACCAGGATTTGTTGTGTTTGTATAATTGAATGGAAAATACTCAAGGAGAGTGGGTGTTGAGGGGAAGGTGAGAAAGTGACGTCTTGAAGCAGACGTGAAAGGAAAAAAAAAATATTTCAAAGCTCAACACGGAGGACACGTTTGTTGAGCGTTACGCAACGTATGAGAAATGTCTTGTGGGATTGATGGTGGTCGTTTTCGTGAATACTGTTGCTGGGTTACATTACAGTAGTGGGATGGCGTGGTCTGGTAGTAGAGCGTTCAACTGCTAACCCAAAGGTTTGGGTTCAGATCTTGAATACCCGGTTATAACGGGTAAGTGACTCACGTTAGGGGAAAGTAAGGGCGGCTGGGCATAGTGCTGGTATGCTGATTTAGATGCCGTGGTTAAGAAATAGGGGAACTCTGTTTCATTTGACCTATGGATCGCCAGGTCCGAAAGGGAAACTTAACTAAGAAATTATTTTAAAATAAAAGCGGGAGTGATCTCCCAAATACAATCAAGTCAAAGTACTTACATTAACAGCCAATAGAATAAGTATGATGTGTAGTTTTTACTTTCTTGTATACAGAATATAAAGGAAGTATTTTAATAGTGCTGAATAATTAACAGATACGTTGACAGTTGTCGACATTTAACATTTAACATTGCCTTACTTTATCGTATACGGAATTTAAAGGATGTATTGTAATTGTGCGAAAATCTAAATGAAAATCTTGACGCTTTACATAAATAGTTTTTCAATCCTTCCGTAGGTACGATGAATTCAGTTAGGTTGACGAATTTTCATATATAAGATCTTATGCTTCAATGACTCTCGAATTTTGATTGATCTACAATGTCCGGAAGTGGTACTTTACTCTATTTTCGTTTTCTAAAACACCGATAACATAAGTAACAGTTCAGTAAGCTATAAGATCTTATTATCTTGATTTTACCGAATTTTGAGAGATTTTCGGTGATCGGAAGTAGTCTCTGGCGCAATTTCCGATTTATCAAATGATTTCTCTTCTACGGGACCGACGTGTTTCACAAGTTTTCGCAGGTCAAGACTTAATCACAATGCACTTTGACACAAAATGTGAATTAATTAGATCTGTAATAATTAACTTTTTAAAAATGTATCAATGTTTCCTTTATATACTAATTTTCCGCTATGGTATGCACACTTCGTTTGTGTTCAGTTTGGTGTATAATTTTTTTTTCGTTTTGGCTCTAATCTATTTCTACAAATTTAAGTATTAAAAAATTAATAAAATCATTTAATTTGCCACCACCCCCTCCCCCACCTTACTGTTATATGACCATATACGAGAAAATTTAGGGGAGATCACTCACGCTTTATTTAAAAATAATCACCCTACTCTCATACTTGAGACCTATTTCAAGGACGACCTTTACATCGTTTTTTTTCCTCCTTTCGATGTCAGTATGTAGACAATTATTTTCTCGTTTCTAGCCACTCTATCACTGGGAGTTACTTCCCCTTTAATGGTCAGTCCAATAACCCGCCCTCTCGTGACAACAATTATTCACCGAGTTATGCTACAGAGCTCCTCTTCAAACTAGTTTTTTTAAGGGTTTGTCGGCTCTCAGAAATATACTAATCCCTTCATTAAAAGGGCCAGCTTATGAAAACGTGAGTTGTGTTCACAACTCGGCTATGTATTGTGTAGGAATCTGTGTATGGACAGTGAAGTGTTGAATAAACAACGTTGCAAGGTTTCTATGGAAACATTGTTGATGTTATAGAGAGCATTCAAACGGCGGAGTATTTTGGAAACAAATTTTCTTACATTTTACAAACTGTTGGTTTATGTTTTGGTGTGTTCTTGTATTGTTATTTTCTATAACTTTGTTTCAATGTTGTTTTTACGAAAAGGAGTTTTGGGAAATAGAAGGCGGGGAGTATTTTATTAATTTAAAGTTAAATAAACATGTAATATATTTTTGAGTGTATATATATATATATATATATATATATATATATATATATATATATATATATATATATATATATATATATATATATATATATATACATATATATATATATATATATATATATATATATATATATATATATATATATATATGTATCTTATATATAAATAGCTTATATATAAATAGCTTTTATATATAAATTGCTTATATATATATATATATATATATATATATATATATATATATATATATATATATATATATAAATTGCTTATATATATATATATATATATATATAAAGTGAAATATATCAACAAGAGCATTTGGAGAGAGCCCCTACCTGGTATCTCAACAGACGGCCGTTTTCCCGTGGGAGAGCCAGGCTCGGACTTGGCCGTTGGGTCATCCAACGAGTGGTACTCGGCTTTCTTCAAAGCACTCCTGGCACCGGCGCTGTGTGGGGAGGCTGGCACGGTGAAGGGGATCTGCTGGAGGCTGGAAGGGAAAACAATGAGGGACAGGTAACGTCTGAACACCGGTCGCTCCTTGGGTGTCGCAGACTTTCGTCCAGGGAGGTTCGGAAGTTGCGGGAATGTTCCGGAAGGAGTGTCGGTGGGTGTGGTTTTCGGGGAGGTGGAGTGGGAGGAGGAGGTGGAGGAAGAGGCGGAGGAAGGTTTTGAATCCGCGGTGGATTTTCCGAGAAGTTTGGAGTGGAGGAGATGAACCAACCCATGTCGGAGTTTGTCCGCGCTGCCGAAAATTCCGGCGGAGGTGGGGAGGGTGTTCCCCGGAGGAGGGTAGGTGTTGGAGTGCAGGGAGGACATAGAGGACGAGGTCCTGTGCTCCGAGGACACGGATTTCTCGTCGTTGTCCATGGTGGCGCAGCGGCGTAAGGTGGCGAATGAGAAGATGGGGGTGGTGGGGGAGGCGGCTTGCGGACTAGCCATACCCTGGCGTCGATCCTCCATCCACGAAATCAACCAAAAAAAAATTAAAAATCTGTCAACACATGACAATGTATGAAGCTTCCATTCACAGCCTAGATGCGCATCGCGCAAGCAATCAATACTAATTAAAATGGTTTATCTCTTCAATTATTCACACAATATTTCTGTTTTTTAATTCCTTGCTTACATTGCCACGTCTAGTATTTAACTTAAGAATATTTACGAACATAAGCCATCCTTCATTAGAAAAACCGATCAGTTTTCAAACAAGTTACGAATTTTTAAAATACAAACACAATATTTTTTTTTCCCATCGGAGTTCAAAAGAAATCTATGTCACAACAGAGCGGATACGTTTTCACTCTACACCGGATGTACTCTCGTCAGAATAGAACCAGAATCTATGTGAGAGTAGACCAGAATCTGTGTCAGTTAACAACTTCCTAGCCCGGGTCCCATCCGCTTTGAAGCACGCGCGCTATATGCTCGCATAGAGTCGCGACGCGTGAGGGGGGATTGTCGCGCGCTGCATCGATCGTGGGGGGAGGGAGTTGGGGGGGGGGGGATAACCGGCCGCTTTCAGATGCTACCACGACACGTTTTCACTCCACATTTAAGGCAGGCATGGTCAAACCCTAATGACATCTTACCTGTCCGTGTCAATTTACAGCATGCTGTCATCTGATGACATGCGCGCTGGTGACATTCCGGGAGAGTCCAAGTCTAAGCCGTGAGTCTGAAGTATGGCGCACCGAAAAGTCAATTGTTTTTAAAAACAATTAAAATGGTTTTTTTAATGATGCTTGCGAAATATCGATAACTTAGAGTGTCATGTTTGTGTAGAACGGAAACAATTATTTGCACAGGAAAGTAGCTGGCACTTGTATCAGATCTACGCACGTGTTTGTATTCAATACGAGCAATTGTTTCTATAGGGTAGAGCAAATGTTTGTACAGGATACAAGCCAATATAAGCAAACTACGGGCTGTTTACACCCAGCGATTACGGCCCTTGAAAAAAAACTAAATCTAGTTGTTGCTTTTTTATGTATTTGTAAACATAAACGTTCATCCTAATACATAGGTTTTTATAGAATCTGCAAGTAAATCATAGAACAAAGGAAAGACCTCGACCATTCCCCTCCCCCTTCCACCACCACCACAACCACCACCATATTAATCTCTTGCCCTGCTATTTTCTATTTTACCTACTAAATTCTTCTTCTTCTTTCTTAACTGAATTCTCTCCAACACATTTTAGTATGTTATGCGCCATAGAGTTCCTTGGCTCCGATTTCAGCCTGCTTTTCTTTCTAGATTTGCTTCCATAACCTTCTATCCATCTAAGAACAAACTACAAGGCAGCAGTTGTTTGATTTTTGGAGTTTTCTCTTCTAGATGGGTGGCTGTCCCCCAGCAAACGAGACTCATCTGCCCGGAAGTCCGAACTCAAGACTTTTGGAGTTTTCTCTCCGTTCAAGTGAAGTGAACTGTTTTCACGTCAACGTCTCATACATTTAGTTTGTTTCCCAGTCTTTGACTTGATGTCATTGTACCGACCATGGACATTTGTACTCATGTAAGGAGCAACGGAGAGCTGTTCACTATTTGATGGAGATTTGGGGCCAATTTGACTGCTAAGTCAGCTGGGGGGTCCATTTGACCTAAGTCAGCTGGGGTACCAAGTAGGCCTCAAAGTTAGCTGCGACTCCATATGACTGCTAAGCAGTGGCGTAGCGAGGTCGGGTGTCACCCGGTGCGGCACTTAATGGTGTCACCCCCCAGAGGCGTAGCGACCCTTCCCGGGGACAAACTTTTCAAGTTTTCGATTTGCAACCCCCCCCCCCTCAAACTTTCGATTTGCACACCCCCACTCAAGTTTTAGATTTTGTACCCCCCCCCCCCCCCTCAAACTTTCGATTTGCACCACCCCCCCCCCCCCCCTCAAACTTTCGATTTGCACCCCCCCCCTCAAGTTTTTCTTTATATATTTTGCTATGTTTTGCCTTGGTGTCACCCCCCTAAATGGTGTCACCCCGGTGCGGTCCGCACCCCCCCCCCCCCCGCCCCCCCCCCCCCCCCTCGCGACGCCCCTGCTGCTAAGTCATCTGGGGGTTCTATGACTGTTAAGTCAGCTGGGAATCATATAACTTTAAGTCAGCTGGGGTCCCATTTGGCTGCTAAGTCATCCGAGTGCCATATGACCTTTTAAGTCAGCTCGGGGTCCCATATGATTGCTAAGTCAGCTCGAGGTCCATCTGACTGCTAAGTCTCCGCCTGTGTGTCTGTCTCTGACTGTAATGACGTGTTAGCCAACCAGTTGATTTACCTCGTTGGACTGGTTTTTGTTCTAGGAGGGGGGGAGGGGTTCTGGTTTTGTTCTAAGGGGGGGGGGGGGGGGGGGGGGTGTCTGGTTTTTGGTTCTATGGGGTGGGGGGGTCCTGGTTTTGTTCTATGGGGTGGGGGGGGTCTGGTTTTGTTCTGTGGGGGGGGGGGGGGTCTGGTTTTGTTCTATGGGGTGGGGGGGTCTGGTTTTTGTTCTATGGGGTGGGGGGGGGTCTGGTTTTGTTCCATGGGGTGGGGGGGGTCCTGGTTTTGTTCTATGGGGGTGGGGGGTCTGGTTTTGTTCTATGGGGTGGGGGGGGGGGGGTCTGGTTTTGTTCTATGGGGTGGGGGGGGGGTCTGGTTTTGTTCTATGGGGTGGGGGGGGGTCTGGTTTTGTTCTATGGGGTGGGGGGGTCTGGTTTTGTTCTATGGGGTGGGGGGGTGGGGGTCTGGTTTTGTTCTATGGGGGGGGTCTGGTTTTGTTCTATGGGGTGGGGGGTGGGGTTCTGGTTTTGTTCTAAGGGGGGTCCCTGGTTTTGTTCTATGGGGTGGGGGTGGGGGGTCTGGTTTTGTTCTATTGGGTGGGGGGTGGGTGTCTGGTTTTGTTCTATGGGGGTGGGGGTGGGGGGTCTGGTTTTGTTCTAAGGGGTGGGGGGTGGGGGTCTGGGTTTTGTTCTATGGGGGGGTCTGGTTTTGTTCTATGGGGTGGGGGTGGGGGGGTCTGGTTTTGTTCTAAGGGGGGTTCTGGTTTTGTTCTATGGGGGTGGGGGTGGGGGTCTGGTTTTTGTTCTATTGGGTGGGGGTGGGTGTCTGGTTTTGTTTCTATGGGGTGGGGGTGGGGGGTCTGGTTTTTGTTCTACAAGGGGTGGGGGTGGGGGTCTGGTTTTGTTCTATGGGGTGGGGGGGTCTGGTTTTTGTTCTATGGGGTGGGGGTGGGGGTCTGGTTTTGTTCTAAGGGGTGGGGGTGGGGGGTCTGGTTTTGTTCTATGGGGTGGGGGGGTCCTGGTTTTGTTCTATGGGGTGGGGGTGGGGGTCTGGTTTTGTTCTACCAGGGGGTGGGGGTGGGGGGTCTGGTTTTGTTCTATGGGGGTGGGGGGGTCTGGTTTTTGTTCTATGGGGTGGGGGTGGGGGTCTGGTTTTGTTCTATGGGGTAGGGGTGGGGGGTCTGGTTTTGTTCTATGGGGTGGGGGGTCTGGTTTTGTTCTATGGGGTGGGGGTCTGGTTTTGTTCTATGGGATGGGGGGTTGTTTACCTCGCTATACCCCGGCTGGAAATAATTGCTACCTTGGCTTAGACTGTCACATTTTGTCAAACTTTAAAAAAAACTGGTGTCTAGACGGGGAGGGTCCAGACAAAATATGACCTATCATTATTGTTTTAAAATCCTTAACTAACGGTTACTTTTTTTTTAAAAATGTAATGGATCAATACTTCAAAATGTTTTTTTAAAATATGGAATTTTAAAACCTCGACGAAATGTGATATATTTGTTTACGTTTTTAAAACTCTGTGAAAATATATTATTTAAAAAAATGATATGACTAATTGAAACCATTAGCGTCCTTTTCATTTACGTAAAAGTCAATTAGTTTAGATTTTTTTTTAAATTCCTTTTATTGAGTGCTTAAGTGGTTTCTGTTTAGTTTAGCGGTGAAACTCGCACAGGAATGTAACCATCGAGAGATTAAACAAACTGATAATGTTACGTTACAGCGCTTAAACAAATATTTCAATAAAAATTTCAAGATGGGTTATTAACGAGGAGATAATTATTCAAATATAATTAAACAGAATGACTGTGACAGTGTACAACATTATAAGGCAAAGTGAAGATTCTAGAAACAAACATAATCAACCGGGTTGTTACAATCTGTGTTTCTTCCAGACTTTTTTCTCCGAGGGGGCACTTGAAATTTTTGGGGGTAGGGGGGGGGGGGGGGGGGGGGGGGGACTAAAATTTC